>NC_084844.1:68052229-68331978 GCF_033115175.1 Lepus europaeus
AAGGGGTCAGGGGTTCAGGGCAGTTTCCATGGGTTCTGCTTTCCCCCTGTGGAGACTCACCAAGTCAAGGTCCTCAGCTCTTAGGTGCCCAGCGACCCCCAGCAGGAGAAGGTGGAGAGCGCAGACCCCCACTGGGCTCTGGAGCTTCTAGGCAGCTAGCCTTCTCCTGGGACCTCACTCCGCAGAGGAACTCTAGGACCACTGTGAGGTCAAGATCCCACGTGATGACATCACCATGCCTGATTGGACAGGGGCGCACACAGCATCACAAAAGACAGCCAATCAGCATCCTCCAAGGCGTGGCTCCCTAACCAGTTTGTGCTCCAAGTGAATCAGGAGAGGTGGGAAGCGGCCCTCTCCCCTCCTCCCAGGCTCCTCTTTGGTGGTGCACCTGCCACCCGCTGGGGTCGCCCCATGCTTCAGCAGTCCCGGGTGTCAAGGAGGGATCCCTGCATCAGGGGTCCGAGGTGCAGGGAGGGGGCCAGGAGTCGGGGTCCCAGGTGCCAGGGTTGCCGGGTACCAGAGTGGAGGCCTGGCATCAGGGGTTCCGAGTGATAGTGACGTGCTGCATGTCGGGGATCTTGGGTACCAGGGAAGGGTCTGGGCGTAGGGAAGGGGCAGGGCTTTGGGGGACCGGGGTGCCAGGGCAGGGGCTAGGTGTTGGGAGTCCCTTGTGCCAGGGAGTGGTCTGGATGACAGGATCCCGGGAGCCAGAGAAGGGGATGGGCGTCAGGGGTCCCGGGTCAAAGGGAGGGGACCAGGTGTCTGGGATCCCAAATGACAGGGAGGGGCTGGGCATTGGTGGTACGGGTGCCAGGGAGGGGATTGTGGGTTCTGGGTGCCAGGGAGGAGGCCATGCAGCATGAGGCCCAGGTGTCAAGGTGGGGGCCTGGCGTTGGGGATCCCGGGGCCCAGGAAGAAGCCAGGCATCAGGAATCTGAGGTGCAAGGGAGGAGGCCAGGCATCGGGGGTCCCGAGTGACAGAGATGGGCTGAGTGTCAGGGTTCCCATGTACCAGGGAGGGTGCTGTGTGCCTGGGGTCCCGAGTGACAGAGATGGGCTGAGTGTCAGGTGTCCTGGGTACCAGGGTGGAGGCCTGGTGTCAGGGGTCCCAAGTGACAGGGAGGGGCCAGACATCGGGGGTCCTGGGTACCAGGGAAAGGGCTGGGCACTGAGGATGGGGCCGGGTGTCAGGGATCCAGTGTTCCAGGGAGGGTGCCTGATGTCAGGAATCCTGAGTGACAGGGAGGGCCGGTTGGCGGGGGTCCAAGGTGCCAGGGAGGGGGCCGGGGGTCCCAGGTGCCAGGGAGGAACTGGGCATCCAGGGTCTCGGGTGCTAGGGAAGAGGCCCAACCCCTCCAGACTTTTTTTTTTTTTTTGGCAAGTGCAACAGAGTTTCCATTTTATTCAGGTGCTCACAGCAAATCAGCCTCTACTGTCATTTGATCCTAAGTAATGCATGTAACAGTCACCACACCAGATGGAACTGAGCACGGAATCTGTATAGCCAGGTTCCTAAGCCAGGCACCCTGAGGGAAGGTGTGGCAATGAGGCAGAGGCACCCCCCTCAGCATCCTGAGAAGAGCTGCCATGGCCCCAGGCACCATCCTTCCCCGTGCAGCCTTCCTTGCTGGCAGGTACCTGACTGCCCCGTGGGCTGCAGGGTGGCTCAGGCTGGAGCGATGTGCCCAAAGCCAGGTGCCTTGATGCTGGGGATGTCGTTCTTCCGGTAGAAGGCAGCCTACACGTGGTTGGTACTGCAGAAGTCCCAGTTCAGTGGCTCCACGGGCTGGTGGATGCGTCTCCCATAGACGGAGGAGGCCAGCACGCCCATGGGCCTCTCTTGTTCCTCCTTGTTAACGTGAAGTCCCAGGCCTTTTGTGTGCTCTCTGTCATCTCGGTGCAGTTTCTGATTATAATCGAGCTTCCTCTTAAAAATGCAGTCGTAGAGGGAAATAATCCCCTTCTGGCCCTGGCGGTAGTAGTAGCTGTACTCCTTGCGGTCCAGGCACCAAGGCGGGACGTAGCTGAAGGCCGAGAGAGCCGAGATGGGCAGCGGCCGCGGCCTGGCCTGCAGTGTGGCGGCTGTGATCTCCTCTTCTTCCTCCAGGCCATCCCGGTCCATCGCCTCCGCCCGCACAGGGACCCAGACCACGTCTGCTCGCTGGCCTGGTGCCCATGTTCAGCACTGCACCTGTGTTTGGCCGTTGCCAGGACACCATGGCCTGGCGATGCGTGGCTGGGCCGAGGTGGGCGGGGCAGGGATGACCCCTGGGCATCTCCAGCTGCGCCAGGCATCCATGCAGCCCTCCACTCCCAGAAATCAGCAGTCCTGGTGTCAAGAGGGGGCCAGGCCTTGGGGATCCTGAGGCCCAGAAAGAAGCCAGGCGATGGGGGTCCCAGGTACCAGGGAAGGGTCTGGATGTCAGGGGTTTGGGGTGCCAGGGAGGAGCCGGGCGTCTAGGGTCTCGGGTGCCAGGGAAGAGGCCGGGCGTCGGGTTTCCAGGTGCCAGGGAGGAGGCCGAAAGTCAGGGGACCCGGGTGTCAAGGAGGGGGCCAGGCTTTGGGGATCCTGGGGCCCAGGAAGAAGCCAGGCATTGGGGGTCCCAGGTACCATGGAATTGGCTGGGCGACGGGGGTCCAGGGAACCAGAGAGGGGCCCAGGCGTCGGGGGTCCAGAGTGCCAGGGAGGGGGGCCAGACAACAGGATCCCGGTTGCCAGGGAAGGGGCCTGGCGTCAGGGGTCCCAGGTACTGGAGAGGGGGCCGGGCATCTGGTTTCCCGAGTGACAGGGAGGGGGCCAGGAGTCAGGGGTCACAGGTGCCAATGGTGGGTCAAGGGTCCCGGGTGACAGGGAGGAAGCTGGGAGGCAGGGGATCTAGGTGTCAAGGAGGGGGTCAGGTTTAAGGGATCCAGGGGCCAAGTAGGGAGCTGGGCATTGGGGGTCCCAGGTACCAGGGAAGTTGCTGGGCTTTAGGTGTCCAGGGTACTAGAGAGGGGCCAGGGCATCAGGGGTCTGGGGAGCGTGGGAGGGGGCCAGGCATCGGGGGTCCCTTGTCTCTGGGAGGGCACCAGGCATCAGGGGTCCCAGGTAGCAGGGAGGGGGCTGGGCATCTGGGGTCCCAAGTGACAGGGGCCAGGCATCAGGGGTCTCTGGTACCAGGGAAGAGGCCTGGTGTCAGGGGTCCCGATTGACAGGGAGTGGGCCAGGCATCTGTGGTCCTGAGTGATAGAGAGGTGCTGGCGTCAAGAGTCCAGGGTGCCCAGGATGGGCTGGGTGTTGGGGAAGGGGCCGGGCATCAGGGGTCCATGCTGCCTGGGAGGGGTCCAGGTGTCGGGGGTCCCGGGTGCCAGGGAGGGGGCCTGCTTTTGGTGATCTGGGGGCCCAGTGGGTGCCAGGCGAAGAGGGTCCCGGTTACCAGGGTAGGGGCTGGGAGTCGAAGATCCAGGGTACCAAGGAGGAGGCCAGGCATCGGGGATCCCAGGGCCCGGGAGGGAGCCAGGCGTCGGGGGTCTTGGGTGCCAGGGAGTGGACCAGGTGTCAGGGTTCCCGGGTACCAGGGAGTGGGTTGGGCGTCTGGGGTCCTGAGTAACAGAGAAAGGCCAGGTGTCAGGTGTCCAGGGTACCAGGGAAGGGGCTGGAAGTCGTGAAGGAGCAAGGTTTGGGGTACAGGGGTGCCAGGGAGGGGTCTAGGTTTTGGGGGTCCCTGGTGCCAGGGAGGGGTCTGGATGTCAGGATCCCGGGAGTCAGGGAAGGGGATGGGAGTCAGGGGTCCCAGGTCAAAGGGAGGGGACCGGGCATCTGGAGTCCTAATTGATAGGGAGGGTCTGGGCGTTGGTGGTAAGGGTGCCAAGGAGGGGATAGGGGTCCTGGGTGTCAGGGAGGAGGCCGGGTGTCAGGGGTTCTGGGTGTCAAGGAGGGGGCCAGGGGTTGGAGGTTTCGGGGCCCAAGAGTGAGATGGGCATTGTGAGTCCAGGGTCCTGGGGGGGCCAGGTGTCGGGGCTTCCGGGTGCCAGGGAGGGGACCAGGTGTCAGGGTTCCTGGGTACCAGGGCGGGGGGTGGGCGTCTAGGGTTTCTAACTACCATTTGGGGCAAGTCTGATTGAGCATGTGCCAAACTATACATCTCCTCCCTCTCTTATTCCCACTCTTATATTTAATGGGGATCACTTTTCAGTTAAATTTAAACACGTAAGAATAATTGTGTGTTAATTAAAGAGTTCAACCAATAGTATTAAGTAGAACAAAAAACTACTAAACAGGATAAAGTAGTAAGTTCTTCCTCGACAGTCAGGACAAGGGCTGATCAAGTCATTGTTTCTCATAGTGTCCATTTCACTTCAACAGATTTCCTTTTTGGTGCTTGGTTAGTTGTCACTGATCAGGGAGAACATATGATATTTGTCCCTTTGGGACTGGCTTAATTCACTCAGCATGATGCTTTCCAGATTCATTCATTTGGTTGCAAATGACCAGATTTCAATATTTTTTCCTGCTGTATAGTATTCTATAGAGTACATATCCCATATTTTCTTTATCCAGTCTTCTGTTGATGGGCATTTAAATTGATTCCATGTCTTAGCTATTGTGACTTGAGCTGCAGTAAACATTAAGGTGCAGACAGCTCTTTTATTTGCCAATTTAAATTCCTTTGGGTAAATTCCAAGGAGTGGGATGGCTGGGTTGTATGATATAATTATATTCAGGTTTCTGAGGAATCTCCAAACTGACTTCCATAGTGGCTTTACAGTTTGCATTCCCCCAACAGTGGGTTAGTGTCCCTTTTTACCCACATCCTTGCCGGCATCCATTGTTGCTAGAATTCTGTATATGAGCCATTCTAACTGGGGTGAGGTGAAACCTCACTGTGGTTTTGATTTGAATTTCCCTGATGGCTAGTGATCTGGAACATTTTTTCATGGGTCTGTTGGCCATTTGAATTTGCTCTTTTGAAAAATGTCTATTGAGGTCCTTGGCCCATCCCTTCAGTGGGTTGTTTTGTTGTGGATTTTCTTGATCTCTTTGTAAATTCTGGTTATTAATCCTTTATCTGTTGCAAACATTTTTCCCATTCTGTCAATTGTCTCTTCACTTTCCTGACTGTTTCTATTGCAGTATAGAAATTTCTCAGTTTGATATAATCCTAATTGGTAATTTTGGCTTTGACTACCTGTGCCTCTGGGGTTTTTCCAAGAACTCTTTGCCTGTGCCTCTATCTTGTAGGGTTTCTCCAATGTTCTCTAACAATTTGATGGTGTTAGGTCATAGATTTAGATATTTAATCCACGTTGAGTGGATTTTTGTGTAAAGTGAAAGGTAGGGGTCTTGCTTCATGCTTCTGCATGTGGAAATCCAGTTTTCCCAGCACCATTTGTTAAATAGACTGTCCTTGCTCCAGGAGTAGGTTTTAACTCCTCAATCAAATATAAGTTGGCTGTACACGTTTGGATTTATTTCTGGTGTTTCTATTCTGTTCCATTGGTCTATCTATCTGTTTCTGTACCAGTAGCATGCTGTTTTGATAACAACTGCCCTGTAGTATGTCCTGAAATCTGGTATTGTGATGCCTCCAGCTTTGTTTTTGTTGTATACTATTGCTTTAGCTATTTGAGGTCTCCTGTGTCTCCATATGAATTTCAGCATCATTTTTTTCAGATCTGAGAAGACTGTCTTTGGTATTTTGATTGGTATTGCATTGAATCTGTAAATTGCTTTTGGGAGAATGGACATTTTGATGATATTGATTCTTGCAATCCATGAGCATGGAAGATTTTTCCATTTTTTGGTATCTTCTTCTATTTCTTTCTTTAAAATTTTGTAATTCTCATTGTAGGGTCTTTTACGTCCTTTTTACATTTATTCCAAGATATTTGATTGTTTTTGTAGCTATTGTGAATGGGATTGATCTTAGAAGTTCTTTTCAGTCGTGGCATTGCCTATGTATACAAAGGCTGTTGATTTTTGTGCATTGATTTTATATCCTGCTACTTTGCCAAACTCTTCTATGTGTTCCAACAGTCTGTTTGTAGGGTTCTTTGGATCCCCTAAATAAAGATTCATATCATCTGCAAAGAGAAGTTTGACTTCTTCCCTCCCAATTTGTATTCCTTTCATTTCTTTTTCTTGCCTAATGGCTCTGGATAAAACTTCCAGAACTATATTGAATAGCAGTGGTGAGAGTGGGCATCCCTGTCTGGTACCGGATCTCAGTGGAAATGCTTCCAACTTTTCCCCATTCAAATGGGATGCTGGCTGTCAGTTTTTCATAAATTGCTTTGATTGTATTGAGGAATGTTCCTTCCATACCCAGTTTGCTTAGAGTTTTCATCAAGAAAGGGTGTTGTATTTTATCAAATGCTTTCTCTGCATCTATTGAGATTATAATATGTTTTTTCTTCTGCAGTCTGTTAATGTGGTGTATCACATTGATTCACGAACATTGAGCCATCCCTGCATTCCAACGACAAATCCCTCTTGGTCTGGGTGGATGATTTTTCTGATGTGTTGTTGCATTCTATTGGCCAGAATTTTATTGAGGATTTTTGCATCTATGTTCATCAGGAATATTGGTCTGTAATTCTCTTTCAATGCTGCATCTTTTTCCGGCTTAGGGATTAAGGTGTTGCTGGCTTTCTAGAAAGAATTTGGGAGGATTCCCTCTTTTTCAATTGTTCTGAATAGTTTGAGAAGAATTGGAGTTAGTTCTTCTTTAAATGTCTGGTAGAATTCAGCAGTGAATCCATCCGATCCAGGGGTTTTCATTGTTGGGAGGGACTTTATTACTGATTCTATTTCTGTCTGTTATGGGTCTGTTTAGGTTTTCTATGTCTTTATGGTTCAATTTCAGTAGGTTGTATGTGTCCAGGAATCTATCCATTTCTGATAGATTTCCCTGTTTGCTGGCATACAAGTCCTTGTAGTAATTTCTGATGACTCTTTTTATTCCTGTGGTGTCTTTTTCATCTCTGATTTTATTGCTTTGGGTCTTTCTCTTTTTTAGTTAGTTGGGCTAATGTGTCAATTTTGTTTATTTTTTCAAAAAAACAGTTCTTTGGCTGATCTTTTGTAATTTTTTTGGATTCAATTTTGTTGATTTCTTCTCTAGTTTTGATTATTTCTCTTCTCCTACTAGTTTTGGGCCTGGTTTGCTGCAATTTTTCTAGACCCTTGAGATGCAATGATAGTTCAACCACTTGGTGCCTTCCCAATTTCTTGATGTAGGCACTTATTGCTATAAAATTTCCTCTTAACACTGCTTTTGCTGTATCCCAAAAGTTTTGGTATATTGTGCTGTTATCCTCATTTACTTCCAGAAAGTTTTTGATTTCTCTTTTGATTTCTTCTATGACCCAGTGTTCATTCAGGAGCATCTTGTTCAGTCTCCATGTGTTCGCATATGCTCTAGGGATTCCTGAGTTGCTAATTTCCAACTTCATTCCACTGTGGTCTGAGAAGCTGCATAGTATGATTCCAGTTCTTTTGAATTTGCTGAGACTTGCTCTATGGCCTAGTATGTGGTCAGTCCTAGAGTAGGTTCCATGTTCTGCACAGAAGAATGTGAATACTTTAAGTGTAGGAGGAAAGTTCTGTAGATATCTGTTAGATGCATTTGGGCTACAGTGTCGATTAAATCTGCTGTTTCCTTGTTGGTCTTCTGTCCGGTTGATCTGTCTATTTCTGAGAGTTTAGTATTGAAGTCCCCCAATATTATTGTATTGGAGTCTAAGTCTTTCTTTAAGTTCCTGAATATATCTTTGAAATAAACCACTGCCCTGTAATTAGGTGCATATACATTTATAATAGTTACATCACCCTGTTGAATTGATCCCTTAATCATTATATAGTGCCCCTCCTTGTCTCTCTTAACAGTTTTTGTGTTAAAGTTTATTTTGTCTGATATTAAGATGGCCACGCCAGGTCTTTTTTGGTTTCTGTTGGCATGAATAACTTTTTCCAACCTTTCACTTTCAGTCTGCATGCATCTTTGTTGGAAAGATGTGTTTCTTGTAGGCAGCAAATAGATGGGTTTTGTTCCTCAATCCATTCAGCCAGTCTATGTCTTTTAACTGGAGAGTTGAGGCCATTAATGTTCAATGTAACTATTGATAAGTAGTAACTTTGCCCTGCCATTTTCCCAAAGATATTTTCTAGTATAAGCTTTGAACTTCCTGTGATCTCTTACTGGGAGGTTTTCTTCCTTTACCTTCTTTCATATTGATGGCCGTGTTTCTGTGTTTCTGTGTGTAACACATCTTTAAGCATTGTTTGCAGGGCTGGATGAGTGGTGAAAGATTCTTTCAATTTCTGTTTACTGTGAAAGGTCTTTATTTCACCTTCAATCACAAATGAGAGCTTTGCAGGATATAATATTCTGGGCTGGCAGTTTTTCTCTCTTAGTACATGGGCTATGTCTCTCCATTCCCTTCTAGCTTGTAGGGTTTCTGCTGAGAAGTCTGCTGTGAATCTAATTGGAGATCCCCTGAGAGTAAGCTGACGTTTCTCTCTTGCACATTTTAGGATCTTTTCTTTGTGTTTCACTGTGGTGAGTTTGATTACAACGTGTCGTGGTGAGGATCTCTTTTGGTCATGTTTACTAGGGGTTCTATGAGCTTCCTGTACTTGGATGTCTCTGTCCTTTTCCAAACCCAGGAAGTTTTCTGCTAGTATCTCATGAAAAAAGGCCTTCTAATCCTTTCTCACTCTCCATGCCTTCAGGAACTCTTAGAACCTGATTGTTGGTTTTTTAAATAGTATCCTGTAGATTCCCAACAATATTTTTTAGATTTCTAATGTCCTCTTCTTTGCTTTGCTTTATATACCTTCTTGTGCTCGGCCTTCTAAGTCCGCTATTCTCTTCTATCTCACTGATTCTGTGTTTAAGGCTCTGAAATGCATTTATCATTTGATCTACTGAATTCTTCATTTCATTTCGATTTCTCTTCAATATCACACTTGCCTGTTCTACTAGTTTCTGCATTTCATTTTGATTCCTCCTTAAGATTTCATTTTCACAAGAGAGATTTTCTATCCTCTCCAGTATGGATTTTTGTAGTTCCTGAATTTGTTTTTGAGAACTTCTAAATGTTCTTATCATAAATTTTTTGAAATCTGTATCTTGCATTTCTTCTATCTCATCATCTTCATACTCCTGTATTGGAGTGTCCTGTTCATTTGGAAGCATCATAATGTCTTCCTTGTTCTTGTTTCCTCAGTTTCTGCATTTGTGGTTTGGCATTGTGGAGATATTCTTTGGTTTCTTTTTTTTCCTTGCTGTGGTGGCTTTACTCTTTATACTATGACTCTAGATTATGTGGACTGTATGCTTTTGGTGAACCTCTAGAGGCTTGTGGTGAGTGTGGCCAGAGAACTCTGTTTAGTTCTGTTCTTCAGGGTTAAGTGTGTGTCAAAGGTGACACACCCAGCTTTGGCATGCTAAATCTCTCTCTTTTTTTTTAATTCAGAAGGGAAGTAATTCCACTCAGTTGAGCTCTTCTCCTTGAAGGCAATCAGTGCCTGAGCACTAGCCCCAGTGGGTATAATATTCGTCTGCTCTGTCCCAAGGACCACACAAGGGATCTGTGCCGTCCTCAGTGTAAGCTCTGATTCCCCTGCAGTGTTTGTCACTGGGTTGCCAAGGTTACCGAGTTTGTGGCATCTCCCACCGAGAGAACGTCTCAGGCACACCTTGAGTTCTCCCACACACACCCTCAGGTTTTTTTTTCACAGTCCCAGTTCATAAGTTCCACACATTCACTAGGTTTTAACCTCCTGTTATTTCTCCCCACCGGAGTCAGGTTTTTCTGCTTGGCTGAGGGTGGGCTCAGCCCTAAGCTGGCACAGCTGTTATGTATGTCCAAAATGGCACTTGCTGTAATGTTTTCCCAACCTTTGTAAGGTGAGTGGAGAGAGAGAACCGTGTCCATGCTGGTCCCTTTTATTTTTTTCTCTCCTCTTGTTAGGCTGGTGTACTTTCCCCCATGTGGCTTCAAGCCTTGTTCCCTCTAGACTCTTCCTGCCACTTTTCTGCCAGTATTTCTGGCTACTGTGGTTTCACCTCACCTCCCTTTCCAGCGCTGGTGTGTAGACTCAACGGCTGGGGTCCCAAGCCCTCCACATAGGTCCACCGTGTCCCACTAGTTCAAGAAGAGTTTCCTCTGCAGTTTTTTCCCTAACTCTTTCCTGAGACTACAGTATCTCCACTTTTATTAAACCATCTTTTACTGGACTATCATTGCGCTCCCTTCCTATTCCGCCATCTTGGAGCCCCTCTGGAATATTTTGAACATAAGTGCATTTAATTTTTTTGTTTGTTAATAAACAGGGGAATGGATATACTATTTTGAATTTCCACATACATATATATGTATATTCCACTTATAAAATAGTGAACAGTAACTTGTATAGCACCCAGAAAAGCATAAAGCATTAACATAAAAAGCATAATGCATTAACAGCAAGCCACAGGGCACCTCACAGTCTATGTGGGAGTGCCTGACTTGTCTGTTTCCCTTGGTGTGGCTCCCTCAGGTATTCTACTGGGGATCTGCATTCACTGCATGCAAGTAGCCTACAGCCTCACTGTGACGCTTCTTTCCAGGGCTAACAAGCCAACACAATACTCAAGAGAGGCTCTCAGAGCTCATGCTTTGCTCCTGCAGAAATGCTGCAGTCCACAGACTGCGGACTCTGGGGGAAAAGAGACTTCTTCAGTGTCTCGTGATTATTGTTAGTATGCAGTTGAAAGAACAGGCATATACATAAATATTAAATTGCATGTTTTCTATAAATGTCAAGATCAGTGTGCAAATACTTGTAGTAATTTAGAAGGAGCAATCACTTGGACAGGTGTAATGTTTCTCTATTAATGAACATGCAAGACCTCCATTAACAGGCCACTGGCCACATGCCATGAGAAAGACCTCATCCTGAACCCTACAACATACTGTCTCCAGTTACTGGCCCACCAGGAGTGACAGTGGAAGGAGAACAAGACCCATTCTGTTTATAACTGGAAGTGCCAAAGTGATGATTCCAGGAAATCCTTCATTCTCCTTCCAGTCCTCTTTTCTTTTCCACAGTATCTATTCCTATATGTAGCTCACCTCGAAGACCAGGTTTCCTGGACACCCTTCTGTTTGAGCAAATTGTAGTGTGAACATTGGCACTAACCCATAGTCACTCACTAGGGATTATCTAGATGACTATTTGATTTCGGTAAGATGAACAGATTAATGGTAGTGAACATACAACAAAGTCTTACCACAGAAATGTGAGGATTTGTTAGCACCAGATAGTTCATTAATTGCTGTTTTCAGTACCTATAAATATGATGGTCCTCAAAAAGTTTATGGAAAATATCTATTATGAAAAGTAACAAATGTGATTTCAAGGCTTTTGGCACCAAAATAAACACCTTTTAATTCTATGATTATGTGAGTTTAAAAAATACCCTCCAACTTACTACAGTGATTTAGGATGAGATCAAGACAAAATATTTTGGCAAGAATAAAATAAAATATTGTCTCTTTAAAAACCTGTTTAATCCTTTTTAGTTTGACCTAGCCAAGAAACGAAAAGTGCTTTGAGAAAAGTTAAAGAAATGTAATCATGAGGTAATCTTAAAGTTCAGGCATTATCAGAAACATAATCATTTTGTTTTCATCATCAATCTGGGGAACTATTTTTCATGGATTTAAAAGGCTATGACCTACATCAGAAATGTTGGAACGGGGTCTGAAGAACAGTTAAAGCTGCAAGTAATGGGAGCTCCTTCCCTCGCAGTACATTTTTGTGTAGGTTTGGCTACAAGAAATCCATGTGGAGATGAGAAACAAAGCAGGGGGAGAGAGAAGAGAAAAAGGAACATAGGCAAAAGGCTGAGAAGAAACATGGATGGCCAGTTAATAACCCTACTTTGGTTTAGCACAGTTATCCCTTTGCTTAGGCTTTAAAACAGCTGACAGCCTGCATCCTGAGGCATATTCTGAAGTAGATCTGTGTGCATCATTTCCATGGTCTTCTAAGTTTCTGGGAGATTTTGATTTCTTAATACACAACAGAATGCATTTTTATGTAACACTGGGATATGGCCTATTTCACGGAAGAAAGAACTGAATCCCAAAGCACACTTTTCCTGAAGTTATGTGTGAGATGAAGTAGAGAGGCAACAGTAAGTACAGAAATGAAAATGTAAAAATACTCCTGTACGTGTTTGAGGACCATGAAATCTAATCACACAGGTTAGGTCCTGCTTCTAGAAGTACAGGGTGCACCTCATGGCATTAATAAGACATGCCTAACAACAGAGGATTATGAGTGCCTCCATAGGATGTAGTGCAGTCATGATTAGGAGCATGGATTGTGCAACACTGACCTGGGTTCAAGTCCTGTCCCTGGGAACCCTGCTTAGCTTGTGTGTACATGGTGCATCCAGCTCAGAGCGGTCTCATGAAGACTGTGTAAGAATGAGTATAAAGTATGTGGCTCAGTACCACCTCACTGAGTGTCCACACCTTAGCTTTGTTTCACTTATGCAGACAAGCAAAGGGCTTTGACCGGAAGCCATACATAAGCACTAGGAAGTAGTAGAGGCGAGGTATCATCAGCACCACCAACATATTCACTGCGCTTGTCATCATCAGCCTGGGAAGGTATTTTTTTCACAGAGTTTAGAGACATGGTTTCTCCTAGCCCATTCTGTGCTCCTCTAACAGAATACCCCAGGTCAGGTGACTACAAACAATGGAAGTTCATCTCTCAAACTTTGGGAAGCTGGGAGGCCTGAGACAGGGAGGCCACCAGGTATGGTTCTGGTGGAGGGAGAACCCTGTGGGTGGGAGGATTGCCGTGTCTCCACATGGCAGAAGGCCAAAGGGCAAGAGCCTGAATTTCCATGAAGCCTCTTTTATAACATCCTTCAACTCATTCAGGAGGCCAGACTGGCCTAGTCACCCCGTAGTCCCACCTCTGGGTGGACATTGGGCCTAGCAGTTAACATACCTAGTTGGGACGCCCACACCCCATACCAGAGTGCCAGGCCTGGACTTTAGCTGTGCTCCAGTAGGTAGCCGATCAATGACTCAGTCCCTGTCACCCACATGGAAGACCCAGATTGAATTCCAGGCTCCCAGTTTTGGACTGAGCCAGGTCTAACTGTTTCAGGTATTTGGGGAGTGAACCATTGGATGGAAGCTCCCCTTCTTTCTGTCTCCCTAACTCTCAGAGAAATTTTAAAAATTAAAAAAGGCCTCACTTTTATTACTATCACATTTGCAACACCTGAACCTCACAGGGGACACATTGAAACCATAACACTATGTTTATTGCAGCACAATTCATAATAGCTAAGACATGGAATCAACCTAAATGCCCATCAACAGAAGACTGGATAAAGAAATTATGGGATATGTACTCTATAGAATATTATACAGCAGTAAAAAAATGAAATCTGGTCATTTGCAACAAAATGAAGGAATCTGGAAAACATCATGCTGAGTGAATTAAGCCAGTCTCAAAAGGACAAATATCATATGTTCTCCCTGATCGGTGAGAACTCACTGAGCACCAAAGAGGAAACCTGTTGAAGTGAAATGGACACTATGAGAAACAGTGACTTGAAAAGCCCTTGTCCTGTCTAGGGTTCTACTTAATACTATTGGTTGAACTCTATAATTAACACACAATTACTCTTAGGTGTTTAAATTTAACTGAAAAGTGACCTCTGTTAAATATAAGAGTGGGAATAAGAGAGGGAGGAGATGTACAGTTTGGCACATGTTCAATCGGACTTGCCCCAAATGGTAGAGTTAGATATGTGCCTGGGGATTCCAATTCAATCCCATCAAGGTTATATGTACCAATGCCATCTCAGTAGTCAAAGTGATCAGTTTCAGTTCATAATTGATCATAATGATAGGATTAAGAGTCAAAGGGATCACATGAAGAAGACTAGTGTCTGCTAATACTAACTGATAAAAATAAAGAGGAGAGAACGATCCATCATGGGAAGCGGGAAACACAGCAGACTCATAGAATGGCAGATGTCCTAAACAGCACTCTGTCCTCAGAATCAGCCCTTAAGGCATTCAGATCCGGCTAAAAAGCCCATGAGAGTGTTTCAGGCATGGAAAACCAAGGCACTCTGCCACCCCCCCCCCAAAAAAAGAGCTAAATGAAAGATCTCTTTTCCTCCATTAAGATCACTCTCCTGAGACAATTATTCAATCTGAGCTCAGTCTACTGTTATAGAAGCTTGCTTCATGAAAGACTAAAGAGTTAAGCAACAAACCGACAGCAACCAAGCTAACATTCTAGGTTCTTTTTTTCCCTCACAATAGCAAAGTCTGTTGATATGTTCTTACCAAAGCAAATTCATGAGAGATCCTTCCATCTGGAGGCAGTTTTGCACCAAAACCCAGAGCTGGGAACATCTTATCACTGTCGTAATCTTGGACTATTTCTCCCACTGCTTTCAGGGCCATTCCACAGGCATTGAGTTGGTAAGGATTCATGTAGTGGAGAGAAGTGGGCTGTGCAGGGTTGCCTGATGACACAAAACACATGCAATCAGGTTAAAGGTATTTTTCAACATTTTTTAATATTTCTATTTCAGAAGGAAATGCACAGAATGATATTTTTCTGCCTATAGGTATTGCCTGTCAAATGGATTCTTTTTGGATATTCATATATAAATATTTATTACATTGTATCAGATGTGTTGAAAGTTTTCTAAAGATATTCCAAAGCACATGCAGAGTTTTTCAGAAATTATTCCTTATCAGCTTATCTACTTACCATTCAATGGATGTTTGGGCCATTTACATATTTGGGGTTTTATGCTGCTATAAAGATTAATGTTAACACTCAACACTGGGGGAAAATTGGTGGTTTAAACCATTTGGAAAAATCCTATATTTTAAACAAGTTGGACTTTAGGTATAATTTATGTATTTCATATTTTACTAGTAAAACAAGTGAATAAAAACCATGAACTTGAAACCACAGCATCAGAGAATACACTTAACATGTACTGAGAGATGAGCTGAAATATCTTTGTATTTCCATATTTCGTTCTAACTCCAGAAGTATCAAGCCAAGCTTCATTAATAAAGCCATCTCCTGGGCTAGAGTTTCCTCATTTGTCTAAGAGGAGCAGTGGACTGACATCTAAGGTGCTTCCTTCCCCCAAAATTCTGTTAGCTTTGTGACATATGAGTCAATGTAACAGAAATGTTCAGTAAAAGGAATAAATGTGAGAGCCAACGAAACCTAGAGATGCTCTTGGGCTTACAATGGGGCTATGGACCCATAAACCTATCATAAGTTGAAAATATCATTAAGTAAAAGATATTTATGGGGCCGGTGCCATGGCTTAACAGGCTAATCCTCCACCTTGCGGCACCGGAACACCGGGTTCTAGTCCCGGTTGGGGCTCCAGATTCTATCCCAGTTGCCCCTCTTCCAGACCAGCTCTCTGCTATGGTCCGGGAAGGCAGTGGAGGATGGCCCAAGTGCTTGGGCCCTGCACCCGCATGGGAGACCAGGAGAAGCACCTGGCTCCTGGCTTTGGATCAGCGAGATGTGCCATCTGCAGCGGCCATTGGAGGGTGAACCAACGGCAAAAAGGAAGACCTTTCTCTCTGTCTCTCTCTCCCACTATCCACTCTGCATGTTAAAAAAAAGATATTTATGGGTGTACTCTGTGGTATAGCAGGTAAAGCCACTGCCTGCAGTGCTGGCAATCCATATGGGCTCTGGCTCAAGTCCCGGCTTCTCTACTTCTGATCTAGCTTTCTGATGTGGGCTAGGAAAGCAGCAGAAGATGGCCCAAGTCCATGGGCTCCTGTACCCACGTGGAAGAACTGAAAGAAGCTCCTGGCTCCTGGATTCAGATTGGCACAGCTCTGGCAGTTGTGCCCAACTGTGGAGTGAACCATTGGATGAAAGATCTCTCTCTCTCTCTCTCTCTCTCTCTCTCTCTCTCTCTGCCTCTCCTTCTCTCTGTTTAACTCTGACTTTCAAATTAATAAATAAATCTTTATATAAAAAAAGCCCATTTACTATCTTCGTGTTGGCATCCCAGCACACCGTAGATCAGCTCTACACCCGGGATCTCGGGGCTGGCTGGGATGAGCTGCACTTACTGCTGCCGCCCGCAACTGCAAGAACAAAATTCACTGAATTACAGCTTTCACTGAACACATGTCACTGTCACGCCTCTTTGAAGCTGAGAAATTTTCACTTGGAGACCATGTGGAGACAGATATACACACCGGTGACAACTAGCTGATGAGGAAAAGAAGCTCATGGCTTTATGGGACAGAGCTGCTTTCCAAAGGCTGTTTGTAACTGTTTAATCCACACGAAAGTTGACTACCTTTTCTTTCTCAAAATATTTCCTATCTCACACGTAGAATCCACCACAGATTGTGTTCTCACTGCTCTGCTCCCCCGTCTTTCTCATCTTTGGACCCCTGGTTGCTCCCACACGACACTACTGCAGTGAGGTCAATTAATACCCCTGCAGCAGACCCTAAGTGTTCAAGCAGGAGAAGAATCACGTCTCTCACCGTAAACCAAAAGTTAGAATGTGTCCGGCTTAGTGCGACAGCCACGTTAAAGGACAAGAGAGGACAAAAGCCTGGACTCCTCTGCTGGACAGCCATGCTCTGAGCACGAAGGCCAAGGTGGTGCTGCTCCGGTGGACACGAATGACGAGCAAGAGAAACAGCCTACTGCTGAGGGCAGAATCTGTCAGTGGTGTGGGCAGGGGGTCGCTGCAGCCACAACACTCCCTAATCCAGATCAAGGCCCTAACTCCACTCAGGGCAAGGGAGGCTGAAAGACACGAGGAAGCTGCAGAAGCAAGGTATGAACACAGCGGAGGTTGGTTCATGAGGCTTCAGGAAAGAAACCCTCTCCAAAGCTACCAAAGCACGAGGAGAAGCAGCAAGTGCTGATGTGGAAGGTCCTAGAAGTCATCCAAAACTCTGGCTAAGGTAACAGGTAAGGCGACTCCACTAATAGCAGGTCTCAATGTTCACAGAATGGCCTCAAACTGGGAGAAGATGTCACCTAGGACTCTGGAGAAGAGAAGTCCAAAGCTTCAGAGGGGCTGCTGACTTGAAGCTGAAGCTGTGCTCACTGACCATTCTCCAGATCCTAGAGTCCTAAAGCATCACACCAAATCTACCCCCTTGTGCTCTATAAATGCAGCGGCAAAGCCCAGATGACAGCACAGCTTTTTCCAACGAGATTTGCCACACATTTTAACTCCACCATAGAGACCTACTGCTAAGAGAAAAGGAAAGATTCCTTTCACAATATGTTCATGGATAGTGCACTCAAGAGCTCTGGTGGAGATGCGCAGTGACGTTACTCTTTTTATGCCTACCAACATACCCATTCTGCAGTGCACAGATCGAGGAGGAATTTTTGACTTTCCAGTCTTATCATTTAAGAAACACATCTTACAATGCTGTGGATGCCATAGACAGCGATCCCTTGGATGCATCTGAGCAAAGTCATCTGCAAACCTTCCGAAGAGAATTCACCATTCTAGATCCCATTAAGAGCATCCATGATTCATGGGAGGAGGGCAGGGTGTCCACATTAACAGGAATGCTGTACAAGCTGATTCCAAGGCAAATAGATGATGCTGAGAGGGTGCCAACCTCCGTGGAGGATTAAATGTGAACGTGGTGTAAATGACAAGAGGCGGACCAGAGGTGGCGCCTGCGGAGAAGACTGATGGCTGCAAACTCACGATCCAACTCAAATGGGTGAGGCAGGCAAAGTGTTACCTGGAGATGGAAGCTCCTTCTGATGAGGAAGCTGTGGACACTGCTGATAACAAAGAACCTAGAATATTGCATTAACTTTGCTGATAAAGCAGTGGCATTGAGAGGACCGGTTTTCATTTTCACAGGAGTTCTACTGTGGAAAAATGCATTCAAACAGAGCTATGGTGAAGCTCTGTGCAAGGAAGAGAAAGTGCATGTGGCAGACTTCACTGATGTCTTAGTTTAGTAAATCAGCACAGCCAAGGCACCCTTCTAATACCCATCACCCCGATCAGCCAGGAGCTGTGAGCCAGCATCGAGGGGAGGCCCTGCACCAGAAGAAACATTACAACTCCCTTGGAGACTCAGATGATGGCTAACACAGCAATAGAGTATTTCAACTATGCCATATACACTGCCTTTTTAAAGATTCACTGCTATGCCACACTTAACAGACTACAGTATAGTGCAAACATGACTCACATATAGTGTAAAACCAAAAACTGGGTGACTTACTTTCTTAGACATTAACTGTATCATGGTCACCTGGAATGGAACCTGCAGTATCTTGAAAGTATGCCTGTACTGTCAATAATGAGGGTTGGGGGCTGGCACTGTGGCATAGTTGGCTAAGCCTCCACGTATGGTGCCAGCATGCCACGTGGGCACAGGCTCAAGTCCTGGTTGCTTGAATTCCAATCCAAATCCCTGCTGATAGCCTGGGTATGCTTGGGCCCTTGCACCTACATGGGAGACCCGAAAGAAGCTCCTGGCTCCTGGTGTTGGCCTGCCCCAGCCCTGGGCTGCTGTGCCCATCTGGGGAGTGAATGAGCAGATGGAAGACCTCTGTCTCTCCCTCTCTCTGTCTGTAACTCTGCAACTCTCATAAAAATATCTTTATAAAAATGAGGGTTACAATTAAACGCATAGGAGAATTGTCCTTTTATATGAAAAATGGAAGGAAGGGGAATATGGCAGAACATGCAACCAGATTAAGCATACAGAGAATTATGTGGACCAGAAGTGATAGTATTTCAACATTCAACAAATCTGAATGGGACCATTATACCTTTTTGTCATATCTCTTTTAGTCTTCTGTGCATGTGAACTATTTCACAATATTGAAAATAATGGAGTTTTATATGAAAGACTTCAAAAGTCTTTTGTATACTTCAAAAGTACGCAAACATCAGAATAATATAGCCCTCAAAAATAAAAAATTACTTTTCACTTAATTACAAACCATTTTTATCAAGTGATCGTTGTGATACTCACCATTCGATGCTGTAAAGTCAATAGCCACTGTGAAGTTGATTTGTGTTCTAGAAACAAGTAAAGAAGAATCATTAATTAAACAGCCTCCAAAAAGCAGTTTGCTTTCCATTTGTATCATTCTTGTTAATGTCACTCTTTTCTGAAATGTTAACTTATGAGTAAATATGTTATAGTAACACTGGATACAGTCAGGCAGCTTTACTAGGTAAGAACTTTGCAAAATTACCTTTATACCATATCCCTGCAAGATGAAAAATGAAATCTCATAAAGTAAAGTAGCCTGCATTTTGGGACACAACAACTGAGTGTAATAAAAAAGGAACTGGATCTGAAGCTCAGGATCTGGGACTTGAAACACAAACTCTAATATGGGCATTGCCAGACCAAACACCCACCCTCCAAAAAATAAGTTTCTTGTAAAAAGTGGATCATTTGAAAGTGTGACTATTGGGGGGCGGAGACAAGATGGCGGATAGTGAGGACGTGCGCTGTAGTTTGGGAAAATAAAGTTTCATAAAAGTGGAATTACTGTAGCCTCAGGAAAAGATTCAAGAAAAAAACTGCAGAGGAAACGCTTCCGGATCTAGTGGACGTGACACAGAGGACCTACAGGGAGCCCACCGCGTGGAAACCCAACCACAGGAGAGGAGCCGCAGAATCTTGCCAGCGCGGGAACGAACAGAAGGTAAGACAAAGGCATCAGAAACCCGAGACATTGGAGGGGAAAAATCAGAGGTCTCTCTATTCACTCACTGAGCAAAACAAAGAGCAGGCGCCATTTTACATATGTAAAGTGCCGCCAACGAGTTCACAAACTCAGTAACTTTGGAACTTTGGTGAAACTTGAGAACACATTGAGGGCTGCATAAACTCTTTGTGTAGTCCCTGGGGTAGATCAAACGAATACTCACAGAGGCCAGATTTCAACTACACTCAATTCCACTCACTTGTGCCGAATAACTTCCCAACTGAGTCAAAAAAAAAGAGAGAGAGAGAGAGAGAGAGAGAGCAATCCAGCAAGGAGCAAGGGAGAGAACAATCTGGGTGAGTCGCTTTTTGCATAGCCTTAAACCTGAAGAATCAAGCGGAGCTCTCTGGCCACACCCATCACAGCCTCTAAGGATCCATCAAAGCAGACAGCCCACTTAGAGGCATAGTATAACGAGAAAAAAACACCACAGCCAAAAAAAAAAAAAACATAAATTATCTCCAACATGCCAAACAACAAACATAGAAACCGAGGTAACAAGAGCAAGGAAGACACTATGATGCCCCCAAATGAACAAGACACCCCAATACAAGATTATGAAGATGAAGAGATAGAGGAAATGCAAGAAGCGGATCTCAAAAAACTGATAAGAACATTAAGAAGCTCTCAAAAACAAATTCTTGAACTACAGAAATCCTTAATGGACAAGATAGAAAAATCTCTCTCATGAAAACGAAATATTAAGGAGGAATCAAAATGAAATGAAACAACTAGTAGAACATGAAACTGTGATAGTGACAAAAAACCACAATGAAATGAAGAACTCAATAGATCAAATGACAAACACATTAGAGAGCCTTAAAAACAGAATGGGTGAAGCAGAAGAGAGAATATCGGAATTAGAAGACAGAGAACAGGAAAGGAAACAGTCAAATCAAAGAAAAGAAGAAGAAATCAGAAATCTAAAAAATACTGTCAGGAATCTACAGGATACTATTAAAAAACCCAACATTTGGGTTCTAGGAGTTCCTGAAGGCATGGAGAGGGAGAAAGGATTAGAAGGCCTTTTTAGTGAGATACTAGCAGAAAACTTCCTGGGTTTGGAAAAGGACAGAGACATCCTAGTACAGGAAGCTCATAGAACCCCTAATAAACATGACCAAAAGAGATCCTCACCACGACACGTCGTAATCAAACTCACCACAGTGAAATATAAAGAAAAGATCCTAAAATGTGCAAGAAATGCCAGATTACTCTCAGAGGATCTCCAATTAGACTCACAGCTGACTTCTCATCAGAAACCCTACAAGCTAGGAGAGAATGGCAAGATATAGCCCAGGTACTAAGAGAGAAAAACTGCCAGCCCAGAATATTATATCCTGCAAAGCTCTCATTTGTGAATGAAGGTGAAATAAAGACCTTTCACAGCAAACAGAAATTGAAAGAATTTGTCGCCACTCGTCCAGCCCTGCAAAAGATGCTTAAAGATGTGTTATATACAGAAGCACAGAAACACGGTAACCAATATGAAAGAAGGTAAAGGAAGGAAACCTCATAGCAAAAGATCACAGGAGTCTCAAACCATATATTAGAAAGTATCTTTGGCAAATGGCAGGGCAAAGTTACTCCTTCTCAATAGTCACATTGAATGTTAATGGCTTGAACTGTCCAGTTAAAAGACACCGATTGGCTGATAGGGTTAAGGAACAAAACCCATCTTTTTGCTGCTTACAAGAAACTCATCTTTCCAACAATGATCCATACAGGCTGAAAGTGAAAGGCTGGAAAAAGATATACCATGCCAACAGAAATGAAAAAAGAGCAGGCGTAGTCATCTTAATATCAGAAAACATAAACTTTACCACAAAAACTGTTAGGAGAGACAAAGAGGGGCACTATTTAATGATTAAGGGATCCATCCAACAGGAAGATATAACGATTATCAATGTATATGCACCTAATTACAGGGCACCAGCTTATTTAAAAGACTTGTTAAGGGACTTAAAGGGAGACTTAGACCCCAATACAATAGTACTGGGGGACTTCAATACTCCACTCTCAGAGATAGACAGATCAACAGGACAGAAGATCAACAAAGAGACAGTAGATTTAAATAGCCCAAATGGATCTAACAGATATCTACAGAACATTTCATCCTACATCTAAGGACTTTGCATTCTTCTCAGCAGTACATGGAACCTTCTCTAGGATTGACCACATACTAGGCCATAAAGCAAGTCTCAGCAAATTCAAAAGAATTAGAAGCATACCATGCAGCTTCTCAGATCACAAAGGAATGAAATTGGAAATTAGCAACTCGGGAATCCCTAGAGCAGGTGCAAACACATGGAGATTGAACAACACGCTCCTGAATGAACAATGGGTCATAGAAGAAATTAAAAGAGAAATCAAAAATTTTCTGGAAGTAAATGAGGATAAAAGCACAACATACCAAAACCTATGGGATACAACAAAAGCAGTGTTAAGAGGAAAGTTTATATCAATAGGTGCCTACATCAAGAAATTGGAAAGGCACCAAATAGATGAGCTTTCAAGTCATCTCAAGGATCTAGAAAATCTGCAGCAAACCAAACCCAAACCCAGTAGGAGAAGAGAAATAATTAAAATCAAAGAAGAAATCAACAGGATTGAATCCAAAAAAAAAAAACCATTACAAAAAATCAGCCAAACAAGGAGCTGGTTTTTTGAAAAAATAAACAAAATTGACACCCCATTGGCCCAACTAACTAAAAAAAGAAGAGAAAAGACCCAAATCAATAGGATCAGAGATGAAAATGGAAACGTAACAACAGACACCACAGAAATAAAAAAAAATCAGAAATTACTACAAGGACTTGTATGCCAGCAAACAGGGAAATACATCGGAAATGGACAGATTCTTGGACACATACAACCTACCTAAATTGAGCCAGGAAGACATAGAAAACCTAAACAGACCCATAACAGACAGAAATTGAATCAGTAATAAAGGGCCTCCCAACAAAGAAAAGCCCAGGACCAGATGGATTCACTGCTGAGTTCTACCAGACATTTAGAGAAGAACTAACTCCAATTCTTCTCAAACTATTCAAAACAATCAAAAAAGAGGGAATCCTCCCAAATTCTTTCTATGAAGCTAGCATCACCTTAATTCCTAAGCCAGAAAAAGATGCAGCATTGAAAGAGAATTACAGACCAATATCCCTGATGAACATAGATGCAAAAATTCTCAATAAAATTCTGGCCAATAGAATGCAACAACACATCAGAAAGATCATCCACCCAGACCAAGTGGGATTTATCCCTGGTATGCAAGGATGGTTCAACGTTCACAAAACAATCAACGTAATACACTACATTAACAGGCTGCAGAAGAAAAACCATATGATTCTCTCAATAGATGTAGAGAAAGCATTTGATAAAACACAACACCCTTTCATGATGAAAACTCTAAGCAAACTGGGTATGGAAGGAACATTCCTCAATACAATCAAAGCAATATATGAAAAACCCACGGCCAACATCCTATTGAATGGGGAAAAGTTGGAAGCATTTCCACTGAGATCTGGTACCAGACAGGGATGCCCACTCTCACCACTGCTTTTCAATATAGTTCTGGAAGTTTTAGCCAGAGCCATCAGGCAAGAAAAAGAAATGAAAGGGATACAAATTGGGAAGGAAGAACTCAAACTATCCCTCTTTGCAGATGATATGATTCTTTATTTAGGGGACCCAAAAACTCTACTAAGAGACTACTGGAACTCATCAAAGAGTTTGGCAAAGTAGCAGGATATAAAATCAATGCCAAAAATCAACAGCCTTTGTATACACAGACAATGCCACGGCTGAAGAAGAACTTCTAAGATCAATCCCATTCACAATAGCTACAAAAACAATCAAATACCTTGGAATAAACTTAACCAAGGACGTTAAAGATCTCTACGATGAAAACTACAAAACCTTAAAGAAAGAAATAGAAGAGGATACCAAAAAATGGAGAAATCTTCCATGCTCATGGACTGGAAGAATCAATATCATCAAAATGTCTATTCTCCCAAAAGCAATTTATACATTCAATGCAATACCAATCAAGATACCGAAGACCTTCTTCTCAGATCTGGAAAAAATGATGCTGAAATTCATATGGAGACACAGAAGACCTCGAATAGCTAAAGCAATCCTGTACAACAAAAACAAAGCTGGAGCCATCACAATACCAGATTTCAGGACATACTACATGGCAGTAGTTATCAAAACAGCATGGTACTTACAGAAACAGATGGATAGACCAATGGAACAGAATAGAAACACCAGAAATCAATCCAAACATCTACAGCCAACTTATATTTGATCAAAGATCCAAATCTAATCCCTGGAATAAGGACAGCCTATTCAATAAATGGTGCTGGGAAAACTGGATTTCCTAGTGAAGAAGCTTGAAGCAAGACCCATACCTTTCACCTTACACAAAAATTCACTCAACACGGATTAAAGACTTAAATCTACGACCTGAAACCATCAAATTATTAGAGTGCATTGGAGAAACCCTGCAAGATATAGGTACAGGCAAAGACTTCTTGGAAAAGACCCCAGGAGCACAGGCAGTCAAAACCAAAATTAACATTTGGGATTGCATCAAATTGAGAAGTTTCTGTACTTCAAAAGAAACAGTCAGGAAAGTGAAGAGGCAACCGACAGAATGGGAAAAAATATTTGCAAACTATACTACAGATAAAGGGTTGATAACCAGAATCTACAAAGAAATCAAGAAACTCCACAACAACAGAACAAACAACACACTTAAGAGATGGGCCAAGAACCTCAATACTCATTTTTCGAAAGAGGAAATCCAAATGGCCAACAGACCCATGAAAAAATGTTCAAGATCACTAGCAATCAGGGAAATGCAAATCAAAACCACAATGAGGTTTCACCTCATCCCGGTGAGAATGGCTCACATTCAGAAATCTACCAACAATAGATGCTGGAGAGGATGTGGGGAAAAAGGGACACTAACCCACTGTTGGTGGGAATGCAAACTGGTTAAGCCACTATGGAAGTCAGTCTGGAGATTCCTCAGAAACCTGATTATAACCCTACCATACAACCCAGCAATCCCACTCCTTGGAATTTACCCAAAGGAACTTAATTTGGCTAATAAAAAAGCCATCTGCACATTAATGTTTATTGCAGCTCAATTCACCATAGCTAAGACCTGGAACCAACCCAAATTCCCATCATCAGTAGACTGGATAAAGAAGTTATGGGACATGTACTCCATAGAATACTATACAGCAGTAAGAACATATAAAATAATGCAAACAATACAAGCAGATTTTCATTATCTTTCTCAGATAAACTGATGCTATAGAAATTAATTTAAGTCTAGTTACACTGGGGCTAGCACTGAGGCACAATGAATTAAGCCACTGTCTGCAGTACTAGCTTCCCATATGGGTACCAATTTGAGCCCTGGCTGCTCCACTTCCAATCTAGCTCCATGATAATGTGTTGGGGAAAGCAGTGGCAAATGACCCCAGTACGTGGGTCCATGCACCCACTAGGGAGACCAGGAGGAAGAGGCTCCTGGATCCTGGCTTTGGCCTGCCCCAGCCACAGCTATTGCGGACATTTGGGGAGTGAACTGGCAGATGGAAGGTTCTCCCTCTCCCTCTCCCTCTCCCTCTCCCTCTCCCTCTCCCTCTCCCTCTCCCTCTCACTCTCACTCTCACTCTCACTCTCCCTCTCTCTGTAGTCCTGTCATTCAAATAAATAAATCTTAAAAAACAAAACAGAATTGTCTTCCTTTCCCTTCAACTTCAAATCCTGTTCAGCTGCACAAGCTGAACATTAAGAATCCTAAAGATGGAATTCTTCCTCCGCTCTTTAAATTAACCTTGGCAAACACAGATTCAGATCCACTGCTTGCTGGGATCTGGTACCGATTAATGCAGCCGGGAAGCCCAACCAACTCTGCTACCACATCACAACCAGACTGCACCTGTGCCTTGATGTGCCCATATGCACTCCAGTTCTGGAGTTGGCCCTGGCCCTGCCACACAGCACTGTCCTTGATCTTATCTCACCATGGGCTGAAGCCTGAATCCCTTTCTGGCCTACTTCCTCTCTCTTTCTTAAATGTGGTTCCTTTACATGAACAACAGCCCAGACATCCGATTCTACACCTTACTGCACCTTCAACATTCCTGCTCCCCTAGCCCAGAACCCCACCCAGGCGGCAAGCTCCTCACCAAGTGAAATGTGATGGAATGAGGGCAGGTTTTGAGACTCACAGATGCAAGTTACACTACCAGTAATGTGACCCTGGGAAAGCTGTTTAACCAGTGTGCACCTCATTAGCTCCCAGAAGCCTTCAGGGAGTAGCAGATCCATTACCTCTATTACTAATGCTACCTGTCAGGTGCTGAGGTCAGCAGACTTTTCTGAATACTGGCCTGCACCGTGCCTATCAAGTTCCTGGTCTACCAGAGTTTCCAGCTACTGCTAGAGTCTGACCCTCCCCAGTCAGACTACCCCACTTCACACCACCTATTGAGGTCTCAACCTGCCCACCGCAAACTGCACCACCAATGATCTAACCTTGGCAGTAAGTGCTACCAGGAATTCTGCAAACCAAATCCCACCACAGGAAGGAACTCTAAGCTTTTGCCCCACCTTATTCTTTTTTCCTTGTTTTTACAAGAAGACTTATTTTATTTATTTGAAAGACAGAATTACAGACAGAGAGGAAAGACTGACAGAGAGAGAGAAAGAGAGATCTTCTGTCTGCTGTTTCACACCCCAAGCAACCTCAGCGTCAGAGGCTGGGGCAGGCCAAAGCCAGGAGCCTGAAACTCCATACCGATCTCCCACATGGGGGCAGAGACCCAAGCACTTGAGACATCTTCGTTGCTCTCCCAGGCATATAAGAAGGAAGATGGATCAAAAGTGGAGCAGCCGGGATTCAAACCTGCACTCACATGGAATGCCAGTGCTGCAAGTGGCACTTTAACCTGCTCTGCTACAACTCCCTTCTCAGGGATCAGAGAAGCATTGAAAGTCAGAATAAAAAGAAACTGAAGACAAGTGATATAATTCCTCAGCTGTCAGTATTCCTTTACTGAATCCAGTTTACATAAATTAACAAGACTTCCTGCTTTCTCTAGACTGTGAGGATCAGTTTTACTATTTAACACACTAAGAGTGGTCCAAAGTAAAATTTCACAACAAAGTTCATGTTCCTGTGGTTCAAGAACTCCTTATCAGAAAAGGTATATAACATTTCCAACCTTTTTCTTCTAATCAGTAGTTAGGAAATATTTCAAAAGGAACATAATCAAAATAAGCCACCAAAGTATCAAATCCAAACCCAAAAAAAAACGCACACAAGTACTAACAAGCAGAATCCCACTTAAAGTGACAAAGCACTGGAAGAGCTCGCAGAATCACAACCATCAACTACTGTAGCCCCATGCAGCAAACAGCAGTGTTGCAAGCCCCCATTTTCTCCATTAATCAATGGATAATATCTACTCTGACGAAGTCCTCTAAATATAAACTGTACATAATAAGTACTCTACATGCTACAGAACAAATTCCTTGAGTAACTCATGTCATCTTCTCCTGGTTTTTCATAATCCTTTTCCTCACTGGGTCAGAATCCTGCCTTTATTTTAAACATACTTATTTTTCATTGATTCTTCCTATTGTGGTTGGTGGGGTAACAATGGCGGTGCAATCCACACAGAGCCAACTCAAATGTGATTCTGCCCTCTGTGGCTCAGAGAAAGCTGTCATGAACAGGAAACATGCTCCATGGGTCTGTAGACACAAAGGTGCCCACTTCACAAGTAACAATACGGAAATCAATGATGATGCTGCCTAAGGAAGGATTTTAGATTTCAGAACACTGTGTGCAGGAAAAGGATCTGATAATGACCTTACTCACGATGACTGAAATAAACATCTTTATCAAATAACACAAAAATTTTGCCATCTGAAATTAATTTTAATAAGAGAAATAAAAGATTCTACAGAGAATGACTAAAACTAATGACCCAAGGTCAATCATGCAGATGACACAATCAGCCTTTATTACTCTGTAATGAAGCTCCTTTATGGAGTTGATTCTTCTATTTAGAAAATAAACCCAATAAGCAATAAATTGGATTAGCATCACTCAGCTGCTCACCAGGCACCTGCAGCCAGAAACCAAACACAGTGTCTTAGGGACTGAGACAGGGAGTGAAAAGCAGCAAGCTAACCGAACAGTTCCACAAACAAGCAAGGTTATAATTTCAGTAAATGTCTACATCAATAATGACTAATAGAATGGAATACTAGAACATCAGATAGCAACAACTGAGCAGAAAAGGAAGTTCCTTTCAAGAGGGAGATTTGAAAGAGCTTTGAAAACAGTTGTTCGGTATTTAAATATGTTCTTTTTTTACTATTAAGAAATTTATTTACTTGAAAGGCAGAGTTAGAATGAGAGAGAGAGAAAGAGAGAGAGAGAGGTCTTCCATTCACTGGTTTACTCCCAAAAAGGGCCACAACGGCCTGAGCTGGGCTGGTACGAAATCAGGAGCGTCTTCTGGTCTCCCACACAGGTGCAGGGTCCCAAGCACTTGGCCCATCTTCCACTGCTTTCCCAGGCCATCAGCACAGAGAAAGATTGGAAGTGGAGCAGCTGAGACCCAAATCGGCATCCATATGGTATGCTAGCGTTATAGTTGGCAGCTTTACCCGCCACACCAAAGACGGGCCCCCATATGTTCATTCTTAACTCTGTAATTTCTACTTGGACTCAGGATAAATAACAATTTTTATAATGTTTGTTTCAACTATGTTTTTGTATGAAAATGAGATGTGAAATTTTTAAAATGTAATTAAAGAATTCTTTATGCATACTTACTCTCAGATTTTGATAAGGAAGACCACTACATCATCCTTATAAACTGCCCGCTCTGCCCCTTCCTCACTCTCCTACTCCCAGGCAGTAAGTCTATGACAAGTGGTTTTTAAAATTAATGTAGAGAAAAGTACGACGAAAGGAATCCAAGAAATCCCCTGCTAAGTTGATTTTCGATGGACCCGAATTAGCTGGAGTATCAACTCAGTTGCTGTGTTTGCATTTTAAATGGGGATTTCTCACTCCTTTTGAAGACCTCAGCTTATTTCTCAATGAAGATTCTAGGTAAGCATAACCTACCAGCAGGTTCTCTTAGATTAGGAGGGTACAGGGAAGGTGTCTCTGAACTGAGGTCCTCTAAGCTAGCAACAGGACAACCCACAAATGAAAGTAATAACGGCTGGAGTGGGAGTGTGATGCTATGGTTAGGACACTGCTCAGAGACCCACGTCCCATAACGCAGTGCCTGGGTTCACACTGTGGCTCATTCCTGATTCTAACTTCCTGCTAATGGGTACCCTGGGTGGCAGTGATAGTGGGTCCCTGCTACTCACACTGGAGACCTGGATTGAGCTACTGGCTCTTGGTTTCAGCTTGGCCCAGCCCCAGCTGTTGCAGGCATCAGGGAGTGAACCAGTAAATAGTGGCTCTCTCTGCCTGTGTATCTCTCTTTGTGTGGCTCCCTCCCTCTCTCTGTCTCTCTGCCTTTCAAAAGTGATGCGTTACTGTGATTCTGGTGGTGTATCTCTTCTGAAAAGCTCGCCTTGGCAGCCCAAGATGGCTGAACAGGGGAAAGGTGTGCTGATTCTGCCAAGGGGACGATGGAAGAAAAGCAGAGGGAGTGCATTCGCAGGGGGAGCTGGGGAGAAGTTTGCAGTGGAAATTCTACAGAAGGAAGAGGAATGCCGTGGAGCAGCGTGGAACAGTGCACGTGCAGCAGTGACCAGGGATGCCACACATGACTCCCGCAGCCAGGGGCTGGAGCAGACACCAGCTTCTGAGAACAGGCCCCGGGGCTAAATGGCCAAGGCCGAGCACCCGTGGGCACCCGGCTCTGGGAGCATCTCTGCTCTCTCCATGGACAGTGCAGGCTTGTGGGGCCAGGAGGGATCCTCTGCACCCCGTGACTGGGGTAGCCTTGCACACTGTGACCGTGGGAATTCTGGGACTGCACAATAGGGTGTGCAGTGTAGCTGGGTGTCTGGTGTCAGAGGCTCGAACCCTCTGACTGCCTGGAGCAGGTCGTCGCGGATTCTGTGGTCACATGGAGTCTGCACAGACCCTTCCTGTAGTTCATGCGCCAGCATGGGTGAGGGTGGCACCCACTGTGGGCTGACTGTGGGTATGGTCCACCAGGTGTGACCATACCCCCCCATGCCCACAACAGATGAGATCCACCACAGTGAAATTAAGCCAGAAATTAACAACTGAGAATCTCTAGAAAATATGTAAACACATGGAGACTGAACAGCGTGATCCTCAATGAACAGTGGGTCACAGAAAACAACAAAAGGGAAATCAAAAAATTCCTGGAAACAAATGAAGATGACAACACAACATAACAAAACTTATGGTATACAGCAAAAACAGCGTCAAGCAGCAAGTTTACACCAGTTAGTACCCACATAAAGACATCAAATAAATGAACTATCAAGGCATCTCAAGGACCTTGAAAAGCAATAACTAAAACCAAAATTAGTGGAAGGAAAGAAATAATTAAAGTTAGAGAAGAAAACAATTTTGGAAAAACACAAAAGATCAGTGAAATTATGAGCTTTTTGTTTTTTAAATTGATACACGGTTGGCCCAACTAACCAAACAAAAGGGAGAAGTCCCAAATTAATAAATGAAAAAGTACATACATGTGAGAATAATGAAACAACAAGAATTATTACAAACAGCTATAAATGAACAAATTGGAAAACCTAGAAGAAATGGATAGATTCCTGGATACATCATATTAAGAAACTGAAGAATCAAAGTGTTACGATTATCTCAACAGATGTAAATAAAGTATTTGATAAAATACAACATCCTTTCATGATAAAAAAAAAAGACCTTAGGTAAACTGGGTATAGAAGGAACACTTCTCAACACAATCAAGGTAATATACGACAAGCCCACAACCAGCATCAGATTGAATGAGGCCTGAACGAGGTCTGAAGTCAGGAACTTCCTCCAGGCTTCCCACGTAGGGAGAGGGGCCCAAGCTAGCAACAGGACAACCACAAATAAAAGTAATAAAGGCTGGAGTGGGAGTGTGATGCTATGGTTAAGACATTGCTCAGACACCCACATCCCATAATGCAGTGCCTGGGTTCACACTGTGGCTCCACTCCTGATTACAACTTCCTGCTAAGACCAGGTGAAGCCACCACCATGCAGTGCCGACATTCCCCATGAGCACCGGCTCAAGTCCTGGCTGCTCCACTTCCAATCCAGCTCTCTGCTAGAATCTGGGTAAGCAATGGGAGATGGTGCAAGTCCTTGGGCCCCTAAACCCACATGGGAGATCCAAAAGAAGCTCCTTGCTTCAGATCAGCACAGCTCCAGCCACTGTGACCATTGGGGGTATGAACCAGTAGATGGAAGACCACCGCCACCTCTGCCTCTCTGTAACTCTGCCTTTCAAATAAATAAATAATTAAAAAACACAAATTCAGAGGTATTGCAATACTAGATTTCAAGACATACTACAGCGTAGTAACAATAAAAAGAGCCTGGTACTGGCACAAAAATAGGCATGAAGACAAATGTAACAGAATACAAACCCTAGAAATCAATTCACACATCTCTAACCAACTAATCTTTGACAAAGGAGCTAGAATGAAGCCCTGGAGAAAAAATAGTTTCTTGAATAAAGAGTGTTGGGGAAATTGGAACTCCATGTGCAGAAGTTTGAAACAAGATCCCTACCTTACACCTTACAAAAAATCAATTCAAAATATGTCAAGGATCTAAATCTATGAAATGATTTCATAAACTCCTAGAGAAGAACATTGGGGAAATTCTGTAAGACATGAGCGTGGGCAAAGACTTCTTGGAAAAGACCTGAGAAGCACAATCAAAGCAAATAAACAGACTCACGGGATTACATCAAGCTAAGAATCTTCTACTCTGCAAAGGAAACCCTCAGCAAAGAGGCAAAAGGAGACAGAATGGGAGAAAATATTTGCAAACTATGCAACTGATAAAGGATTCATATCCAGAACCTATGAAGAGCTCAAGGAACTCAACAACAACAAAACAAACAATGGGGTTAAGAAACAGGCAAAGGACTTTAACAGACATTTTTCAAAAGAGGAAATTCAAATGGCCAATAGACACATCAAAAATGCTCAGGATCACTAGCCATCAGGGAAATGCAAATCAAAACCACAACGGGGTTTTACCTCATCGCAGTTAGAATGGCTCTCACAAAGAAATCATTAAACAATAAATGCTGGTGAGGGTGTGGGGATAAAAGGTTCCCTAATCTAGTGTTGGCGGGAATGTAAACTAGTACAGCCACTGTGGAAGACAGTATGGAGATACTTCAGAAAGTTAAAAACAGATCTACCATACAACCCAGCCATCTCATTCCTGGGCATTTACCCAAACGAAATGAAAGCAGCACATAAAAGACTCATCTGTACTTTATTGTTTATTGCAGGTCAACTCCAAATAGCTAAGATCACCCCAGATGTTCATCAGCCGATGACTGGACAACTAAAATATGGTATATATACACTATGGAATACTACCCACCCATAAAAAAGAATGAAATCCTGTTTTTTGTAACACAATGGATGCAAATGGAAACTATTATGCTCAGGAAATATGCCAGTCCCAATATGACAAATACTAAAGAGTTTCCCTGATCTCTTGTAACTAATAAAGTATAAACAATAATATGTATGAGCAAAATTGACATTCTGAGATTCCATTACTGTTTACAGCTTTGGTCTCTACCACTGAGGAACAGGTTTTTTTTTTCCTTTGTATTAGCTGAATTCTTTACTTAGTAGAAGGTTAAACTTAAGATTATAAAATAGACTGAAAGTATGTCACTGTAAAAATTAAAAGAATAAGAAAGGAAAGAGAAGTGAGGGTGGGAACACTGGCAGGAGGGGGCGCAGAGTGGGAAGCATCACTACACCTATGAATCTGTAAATATGAAATACATGAAATTTGTTCTCCTTATATAAATAAAAGAGTGAAAAAAACTAAAAGCTAACCTTGACAATGCCACAACTCTGACGAGTAGTAATGAATGCCGCCACCCACTGCACTACTTGGGGCTGATTTGGTTGATTAGTTATTTATTTTATGTTCTTCTTTAGTCTCATCAGAGAGCAGAAGTTAAGAGTGGAGGGGTCAGGTGAGAAGTCTCTGGAGGTGACTGAAATGGATGCACCTGAAGACCACAGTGCTGCCCACTCTGAGGAGCGTAGCTGCAAGCTGCCTTTCTGTGTTCTGCCTCCCGCTGAAAATACTCGCAGCTTTCCGGGGGGACTAGGAGAAGAGAGAGCAGCGGGAGAAGGAAGGACTCTACCAGATGAGCTTCCAAATCCACAGCTGGTTGAACAGACGCTGTAGAAAGGACACACAACTTGCTAACAAACAGAGGTTTCACAGATGAGAGCTGAGAGTGACGGGAAACTTAGAAGCAAAAGTGAAAAACAATGGACACTATGAAGCATGGGTAAGTGTATGCCAATTCACACCCAGATGTTGGGAGAGTAAGATATCACAATCTTTGAGCAATACAACTTAATCTCACAGACTGTACTACAAACATACTAGTTAACTCAGCAACATTATTTCTAGGAAGTACCCCTACATGCACACTTAACCAAGTGCACAAAAAACCACGTGTACACCAGTTTAACGTGGCAATTTTGCTATGATTTAAAAAAAAAACTGAATTTACTAAAATGTCCATTCAAACAATGGAAGCCTGTTGGAATAAGGTAGATGTATAAGTATTGGCACACTCACACAGAAACACCATGTATTTAAATAGGAAATAACAGTGCGGAGTACTATACACACAGTGATGCCACTGTTATAAAATGATGGAATGAGATTGTCAAGAAATAATTTAAAGCAAATTTCTCAAGGTGACTACCCCTAGCATGTGTGATCACAGGGATCTGACATCACATTATACACTTCCAAATTTACCTAACTTTTTAACATTTTATATTTATAATCTTCATAATGGTATAATATTTTAAAATTTGTGAGTGAAAATTCTTATTTCTGTAATTTCTCACTCATCAAATGTGTGGTTTCAAACAATTATGATGATGAGTTGTAAATACCACTGAGCTGCTGAACAGTGATATGAATGTTCTGTGGCTACAGGAGACACGTCTGTGATGATAAAGACGTCTGCAGGAGGCACCTCAGTGGCGCAGTTCACAGGGGACCAACGGGCACCCCGAGACCACCCATAAGCAGCTACCCACACCTGCAGTTAGTTCTAATCTGAAACAAGTGCAGCTCATGTATTCTATGCTGTTACCTTCAGAAATTTCGATGTAGGTTCCTTGTCGGCTATCAATGTGACTTTCAGTCACTGCACTGCACTGATACACTTGGGAGCTGAGTTTCCTTATTATCAGGGGAGAGCATCCAAATGACTCATGAGGTCTACAACAAGTTAAAGCAAACTTGCAGGAAATCTATCAAGAAAAACAGTAAACCAGTGAAATAGCTGGGAGAGATGTCTGTGGAAATTTATTCTCACAATGATGTTAATACTGGTGTTCCCCAATCAAGGTGCCATGATTCGTCATTCTCCTATCAACTGAATCTTTTTAAAACCCTTGGAATATGAAACTCCAGTTCTCATTTCTTACCTGTAAAACACATCAGATATTCCATGAAGTAAATGCCTTGACCAATCCCTGTAACTAACAGCTCAATGAAGATTCAATCTTCCTAAGTGTCTTCTAATAACATTCTTACGTATTCTGAGAGTCAAGGGATGAATTTACACTCAGGCTACATAAACTAAACAGGACTTTGGCAGGGAACAGAAATTACACACCAAGTACACACATACCGAAAAGTAAACAGTACAAAGAGATGAACTTTGCTGTAATTATTTCTAGAAAGAGAAAATTATCAGCATGTCTATTTCTCAAGGGGGAAAGAGAGGGAAGGAGTAAGGAGAGGCCAGGGCAAATGGGCCATGGAGAGAGGGGACAGTTAGTTCTCTGAAGGCAGTTGGTTCACTGGCCAGGCACAGGATAAGGTGTCAGCAAATGACCATGTACGGTACATCCGTACGTTGGAGTGAGTCCTCTATAAGGATATAAACAGTACGGTCAGAACCAAGAAAAACACATCAGGTATCATTAAGGCCACGGTAGCATTGTTTGGAAGATCTACTGGAATCAAATCATTTTACCAGTGGACTTCAGAATACCAGAGTCATGTAAAGTACAGAAAACTGAAATCTAAATTATAAAGTGATTTGCCTGTCATTACAACATAAGGACTGCCATGACAGAGACGATCTCCTTAATAAAACTTAATAAAAACTCACAACTCAACTGTGCTGCTCAGTAACTTACAGCAAGTCCTTTTGAGCAGATACACATAAAGTCATTTAAGAATAATTACTGCTAGCGAGTTGGACTGTACATTAAGAGCTCTGTGTTGTGGAAAGAAGCAGCCATCAAAGAAGGGTGTACTTTTCTCTGACGGGAGGAGAGGACTTCCACTTTGCTTATGGCCTTGTCTAGACACTAATGGGGACTGTGGATTCAAATGCCTTCCACAGTCTTGGCAGCTCATGGCAAGAGTCTTGGGTGGTCACTGACGTCATACATGAGAGTGTTAATTGTTAAATTAACAACAGGAGTCACTGTGCACTAACTTCCCATGCAAGACCTCTGTCCTCACTGAGTTGTATTAGGAGAGTTAACTGTAAAACTTGTTCTCAAATAGGTTTTTTTTTTTAATATTATGTGTATGTGAGTGTGCAAATTGTTAAAATCTTTACATAGTATAGAGTTGGTCTTCTGTGTATAAAGTTAACTGAAAACAAATCTTAATGGAGAATAGGACTGGGAATCGGAGAGAGAGGAGATGCAGTGGAAGTGGGGGTGGGAAGGCAGGTATGGTGAGAACAATCACTATATTCCTAAAGTTGTACTTATGAAATTTGTACTTACTAAATAAAAGTTTTTTTTAAAAAAAGTTCTGTGTTTTAGTTATAAATACTATAAATAGTGGTAAATGATATATAAATGTAAAATTCTATTTAAGATATATACACATTTATTAAATATTCCACATAAAATACTGCAGAATATATATATATATATATCTTTTTCATTATCTTTCTCAGATAATTTGATTCTATAGAAATTAACTTAATTCCAGTTAGAATGATTATGTGGTGAAATTTAATCTAAATCTTTAGACCACATTTGCAAATCAGAGATAGGTTTCTGGGACTTGGCAATGTGCAATGCCAACAAACCACCTGGGCATCGGTTCCAGTCCTGGTTGCTCCACCTCTGATTCAGCTCCCTACTATTGTGCCTGGGAAAGCAGTGGAAGGTGGCTCAAGTCTATGTGCCCCTGCACCCTTGTGAGAGACCCAGAGTGCCGGGCTCCTGGCTATGACCTGGCCTAGCCCCCACCAATGTGCCCATTAGGAGAGCAAACAAGTAAATATAAAATCTCTTCATCTTTGTCTCTCTGAAACTCTGCCTTTCAATTAAATAAATTTTTTAAAGATTTATTTATTTATTTGAAAGTCAGAGTTACACAGAGAGAGGAGAGGAAGAAAGAGAGAGAGAGGTCTTCCATCAGATGGTTCACTCCCCAGTTGGCTCCAACAGCCGGAGCTGTGCCAATCTGAAGCCAGGAGTTTCTTCTGGGTCTCCCACGGGGGTGCAGGGGCTCAAAGACTTGGGCCATCTTCCACTGCTTTCCCAGGCCACAGCAAAGAGTGGAACAGCCAGGTCTCAAACTGGTGCCCATATGTGATGCCAGTGCTTCAGGCCGGCGCGTTAATCCGCTGCGCCACAGCGTCGGCCCCAAATAAATATTTTTTAAAAATGGGTTCTTATAAAATTTTCAGTCAGATTTGAACAAAGGGTGCTTCCTAAGCTGGGGCTCTGCTTACACATTGACTTGTAACAGAAAAGGTATTGGCATTCCCGCCAGCACAGGCAGCACTGGGAGGAGGAAGCGTGCAAGCAGAGAGCAGGAACCTCGAGGTCGACAGCAGTGGAGACATATGACGACATGATTCGCTAAGGTCACCACCGTTCCTACACTGTAGAAGCCCACGCGCCTGGGTTAACACAAATGATTTCCAAAAGAGGAACATGATCAACTCACAGTGATTTCAGGGGTAACACAGTCAAATGACTGTTACTGATAGACTCAATAAACTACAACTCGATCCACACTGCTGACCAAACGCACAGAAAATTTCTTAATAGATGCATGCCTCTCACATGCTCACAAGGGACAAGAAAGAACAAATCAGGAAGGGTATTCTTAGCACTTCAGACTTGGTTGCTCTGATATGCAAACCACAGCCTCATCATGGAGCCCCTCCCTTCATCATACACAGCATGTGCCTGGGGTTATCTGTAGTCCTCCTTTCCTTTTCTTCAACTGTCTCCTACGGCTACTAAGCCTTTGACACAAGAAAAAAAAGATCTATTTGTATAACAAATCAACTCTTGATTTCCCCATCTTCTAAAGATTAAAAATATGCAGATGTTGGAAGATGAAGGAGAGTTGGCAAACTCCTTTTTCTAGTTAGTACTTTTCTAACTTTATTGATGCCACCTGAAGCTTCAGAGTGGGGTTCAAGATACCCACACGGGAAGGGGTGTCCAAGAAGCTTATGAAGATGCGTATTATGAACAAAACAGTGCATGGATCCCAAGGCGTCTTGCACCCAAGTAAGCTTATCTTTTCCTTTCATTTGCCCATAAACCATCGAAAGCCCTCCCTTGCCCAAGGACTTCCTGTTTAGGCAGGTACTGGTATTTGTTCCTTTGTTTTATCTCATTAGAGTGAGAAAGGCCAAGCTGTGTCCTCTGTGACACTGGCCTGGGTCTCCTGGCCCCTCCTTCCCCGTGCTCTCCTCAGCCTGATGGTGATGCCTCAGGGAGGTGGCCTGGGAAACCATCCGCTGAACTGTCATTCGGAAGTGCTTTACCTGGGTGATGCCTCCAACTATCACTCCTCGTCAACTCCCCCCACACACTCCACCTTCCTCTCAATGTTTCTGTGTGTGGTAAATACAGGGGAAAGTGGACGTTTGATCCTGTGGAACAAGGAACCCTATTCTCCGTCTCTACCTGTGCTTACTTAGGTTAACACAGGACCAACCAGATTAAAAACAGAAACAAAACTGGGAAGATCTCCCTGTCGGCCTGAGTGCAAGAATGCACAACGCATTACTAGCACAGGATAGGTCCTGGAAAGTGCTGAGAATGGCCACAGTGTCTGTTCCTGAAATGCATTTCTGCCCAGAAGCCTGGGGGACAGCAAGTGACCGTTCCCCCAACTCCTGCAGGTCACCCTGTGATATGCTGCATTCCGTTCACATTCTACAGTCAGCACCCACATTCTATTAGGCCCTCCAGACTTCACCCCCTTTAAAGATAACACAAGGTTCTGCAGGTTGGGCAATTAAAAACACTCAAGAAAGTATACATAACAGCTCCACCTATGACCATTAATGATACAACGAAGTCCCTTCTCTTGGTTAGAGATGCAGCTTGTCCCCCAAATGACAGCAGTGGGATGTACACAGTCTAAAACAGAAGAGCGAGAGGGGCAGCATTGCGAGCTCAGCTCAGTGGCTGGGCTCCGCGTGGGAGCACCTGCCACACACCATCAGGAACGCTAAGCAACGAACAATCTCACAGCATTACTTACCCTCCATTGATGTAGTCAAGGAAAGAAACTTCCATTTCTACCAAGAAGGAGAGTAACGTTACCTGGAAAAGAAACCCAGAATTAGCTCTAGCAGAACTAACTGTAACCCCAAAAGGACTTTTTTCCCCTAAATGACACAGAGAAAACCCTACTTCCTAGCATTTGGAAAAAGCACTAAATACATGATAGTTTATTAAAATCTGCTAGGACTGACTGCTCTTATGTTGAAAATTAGCAGAAGGGACTGGACCAGAAAAGAAGAAAAAATTAACTCCTTTCTGTGACCCGTTTTCTCACTTTGAAGAACAGCTTGAAAATTATCTAAGAGGACACTGTGCTCCTTCTGATTTTAGATAAAAGGGGAGATGAAAGGGCACTGGAAAATGGTTCAAATTGAAAACCCAGAGTCAGTGAGCCACCCTGCAGAGGGAGGGACCCGGCGCTTCTGACTCAGCTCTGTGCATGATTATCTACCTTGCGGGTGTCCTGCCTCTCGGGAATCCTTACACAGGAACGCAGAGAAAACTCAGATTTTGCCTCTCCAAAGGAAAGTTAATCTCGGGGGGAAAATTTCAGTATTTTTTACTCAATAAGATGATTTCTTTTTTTTTTAACACAATTTTGAGATACATTCATCTTTGCACCCTACTGCACTGATTTAGCACAGCATCCATTCCCACAGTTGTAACGTTTAATGCATTATCAATGAGCACCTTCACACCCTGTAAAATAAATCTATTTATCAGTTAAGGGCGACATTAAGGGTATGGTCTTTCTACCTTTTTTAAAAAAATTTTTACTTGATAGATAGAATTAGACAGAGAGAGAGACAGAGAAAAAGGTCTTCCTTCCGTTGTTCACCCCCCACCACAATAGCAGCAACAGCTGGAGCTACACCAATCTGAAGCCAGGAGCCAGGTGCTTCCTCCTGGTCTCCCATGTGGTGCAGGGCCCAAGCACTTGGGCCATCCTCCACTGCCCTCCAAGGCCACAGCAGAGAGCTGGACTGGAAGAGGAGCAACCGGAACTAGAACTCAGTGCCCATATGGGATGCTGGCACCACAGGCAGAGGATTAACCAAGTGAGCCACAGCGCCAGCCCCAGGTCTTTCTTAATACGACTTGAACTTTTCCATGTCTGCCTGATTCTCTGTACTCTGACTCCACTGAAGAACACATGAGCTTCCCTCCAGGAACTCAGCCCACAGGAGGACCTGCAGGAAGCCAGGCCACCAGCCCCAGCGGGTGTGCTCCCCTGTGATCACTCCCTAGGAGCCGACTCCTGTGTCATGTTCACAGTGCAATCCTACGTGAAACAAAGCTCCAGTCTTACTTGTTTCCAGCCTGATTTAAAATGTCCACTTGGGCTTTATTCATTAATTTTAATGTTTAATGGGTACCACAAAAATTGACTTACTGTTCCAGAATTTGTATACTTTTTCTTTTTTCCTTTCTTTTTGGGATTCACCACCTAAAAAAACAGATGAAACAATTCAAAACCATTAGGTAATTTTGAAGACGGTAGTTTAATCGGCTGCCTTGGCATCTGGTGCAGGTATTGCTTTACAAATCCTTTGAGGACTCCTGGCCAGTTATCTGGGCACTTCTTCTCTGCACACTTGCTGGGGAGCCTCGGGAAAGAGAGCTTCGTTTGTCAGAGGTACTCTTCTCACTCACCTATGCACTGAGCATCTTTCACCATCTGCTTCTTGGCAACAGGTTATTAACATCCAAGGTCCACAATAATTATTATTACTTTCTAGAAAATTTAAAGTGAAGCATATCTAAGAAATGTAGCTTGTTAGAATTAAATACCCTAACACAACAGATCACCCAACGTGTGAATATCTAAGAGGTTTACCAACCTATCAATTGCTTCATAATGTTAGTAATTTCCACGGAATGCCCATACTACCTAGTAGGTAGTCTATTTTATCGACACAAGACTGATTTTTTTTGACCATTGGTTTTGTGAAGAAGTATCAATGCAGTATCAATACACTCCTACATTTGAACAAAACTGAAGGCACCAAGGAACAAGAAAGAGTGCCACCTGTCAATCTCACAGGATCAATAAAAAACAGTAGTGCCTTAAGAGGCTCTGCCAACTCTTCTCAACCCACAGCATGGGGACAGCATTTGACTGGGAAAGAAAGATGAAAGACTTTATGAGTAAGTACTATTTGAGCTAGAATTTATTAACGTAAACCAGGGTTCCAATAAAAATGAAATGAACAAAGACAGCAGTCTAGAAAGGGTTTGACTGAAACAGAGGTCACAGACAAACAGATTCAAAATGAGTCTGAAGAAGTGAGCGGGAGCCATGTCAGGAAGATCCTAAATATAAGAGCACAGGGTTGGGACACTCTTCAACTGAGGTTTCAACCAGAGCACGGTCTACTCAGTCCAAAGGACAGAGATCCACGCAGAGAAACTGGAGACAACAGTCAGGATTCTATTTCTAACCATCTATGAAGAGGTAACGAAGCACTGGATAAAGCAGTGCCAGGAAGCCTGGCTCCCAAGGAGAACTCAGAAAACAGATTTAACTGGATTAGGACCACCACTACAGAGGGCCTATGTCAGCTATACTTCATATGTCTGCCTCTCCCATTACACACTGACATTTTCCAGTCATCTTTGTATCCCCAGAGGGATACACAAAATATGAGCTATGTAAGACATGTAGTAATTTTTACAAGTGTACAAATTAGAGTGTGGAATACTTAGTGCAGTAAGAAGGCGGTAGGTGAAGGAGACTCCTTCATTTTAAACTTAAAAGAGGCCAATTTTAATGTCAGCTCAGCAGAGAAAGGTTATTATTCTTGACGAAACACTGATAATAATATTTTCCTTTGACCTCCACAAGTATTAAATTATAGGAATATAGCAATACCACAGCTCAAGGATGAACAGTGCTAAACTATGCCAGGTGTCCCAACACATGCTTGCTGATCAACTAGTGGAGTGCTTTAAGGCAGAAGTAACTACTGTGGCCTTGCTTTAATAAATGGATTTTTTAAGATTTATTTATTTCAAAGGCAGAGACATACAAAGTGAGGAAGAGACAGAAAAAGAAGAGATCTATTCACTAGTTCATTCCCTAAGCCAGGAGCCAGGAGCCAGGAATTCCATCCTGGTCTCCCATATGGGAAGTGGGCCCAAGTGCTTGAGCCATCCTCTACTGCATTCCAGGCCCATTAGCAGGGAAGTGGATCAGAAGATCAACAGGGACTTCACTGGCATTCCAAATAAGGGCACCAGAGGTGTCACAAGCAGCAGCTCAATCCAGGGCCACATTGCAGGCCCCAGCATGATTTCTTGTTGACTGTGCATGGCCTTGTCACTCCCTCTAGTTTGCACATGAATGAGAGCGAAGGCACTCTGCAGATCACAGGCCACTGTGCAGTGCCACTGATCACAACTGAAGCACATTCTCTTTTTTTATTAGGGAAGTTTTGGTGGGCAAGTTGGTAGGAAGACAAAATATAAAACATGAAGCTTAAAAAATTAACATATCCATACTTAATTTTTAAAGTTTCACACGCAAAAATTCAAAATCACTCCAGATTTAAAAGACCTTGGGACTTGAAGAGAAAATATCATTTAGTCTAAGAAACAAGTTGGCTAAAGGAATTTAAATATTCTTAAAATCAAATATTGTTGCTAAGTTAACCTGTGGTACTTATCCTTTGCAAAATCCATATTTTTAAGACATAGAGTTACTGAAAGTGATTAAAATAAAATGCTTCTCACCTCGTATACATTGAATTGGGACTGCCCTCTAGAAAGTTCCTGGTAGCTTGTTATAAATTCTCCAATGAAATTGTGACTAAAAGAGAAAAAAGTATACAATAAGTCTAGTGATCGTGGAAAAAGTTTGCTATTATTTGCATGTAATAATTACTAACTCTAAGAGACGGATATATCATTGTCCTCTAATTCAAAATCATGTATACACAAGTCTTATTTTTATTAATATTCAGATGTGTATTCCACCAAAATTCATTTTTACATAGGTATATTAGTATTAAGATCTGCAATCTCAAAAATATTATTTGTTATTAAAATAATTATTTAATATGATGAAAATTGGAGACACTCAAATTTATTCATCAATGATGTAATCAAAAATATACAGAAATCTTCAAACTTTCCTATGGCTGGGGGTAGTAAGACACCACTACAGAAAGAAATGACATGCGAGCATGTCTAACAATCTCCAATCTGCTCTGTCAATGACAACAATTAACAAGTATTTTGCTGGCACCAACCTGGTAATTTTAAACGTCATCACTACTTCTCGGGGGCCTTCTCAGTTTAGTGAGGAGGGGAAAGAAATGAGTAAACATGGGTGAGTTCTCACTGAGGTTGACCCATGCTTGCACAAAACAAACGTTCAGCACTCAGCCACAGGGAGAGGACTTCTATTCTACTCCTCTGGGGTCAACGTAATGTCCAATACTATGCTGAACACACAATGCTGAGAATTAAGTGCAAGATTCTGGGATGCCGTGCAATGGTGAAGTATAATGTGCCAGGGAAGAAGACAGAGCATGCAGGAGCCAAATATGTAACACACATAAGAGATGTCAAGGTAGTTAGCTCTACCATAGGATTTAAACTTGGCTCATTTGTTTTAGAAATGCAAGCTGTTCACTGCCATAAAAATGGACATTCCTACTAAGACCCATGCTGATGTGCAGTGGCTCAATAGGCTAATCCTTCACCTACGGCGCCGGCACACCTGGTTCTAGTCCCAGCTGGAGTGCCGGATTCTGTCCCAGTTGCTCCTCTTCCAGTCCAGCTCTCTGCTGTGGGCCGGGAGTGCAGTGGAGGATGGCCCAAGTGCTTGGGCCCTGCACCTGCATGGGAGATCAGGAGGAAGCACCTGGCTCTGGCTTTGGATCAGCGCGTGTGCTGAGACCTTTCTCTCTATCTCTCTCTCTCTCACTGTCCACTCTGCCTGTAAAAAAAAAAAAACAAGAAAGAAAGAAAGAAAAAGAAAAATCCATGAACTATCCAGGGGCCTGATAACCAGCGATTAATGACACATACTGTCCAAAATACTGATTACACAACTTGTGATTTGGAAGAGGAAAAAAAACACACACACACACACAGCTGCCATACTTTTAGCTGTTTTTAAAATAAAATGTTCATACAGAAGGCATTTAATGCAGCTTATTTAGCTACCCAGCCTCCCAGTGCTCCCCCTTCTAAAGACCTTGTACATCTTATACATCATAGTGCTTTACATGAGACATTTCTCTTAACACCAGGGTCACCCAGACCTCTCCTAGATAATAATTTCCAAGAGGAGAAGACAGTGATTTATATCTATTTCTGAACCCTGAACTCTTGAACTCACTCTTTGGAGCTATGAAGAGAAAATACCAATACAATACTTCAGTGTTATTCAGAGGAGAGATCTTCCATCAACTGGTTCACTCCCCCAAATGACCACAACAGCCAGAGCTGTGACGATGCAAAGCCAGGAGCCAGGAGCTTCTTCCTGGCCTCCCATCTGGATATGGTAGCCCAAGCAGAAAGGTTATCCTTTCCCTGGTACATCAGCAGGGAGATGAATTGGAAGTGGAGCAGCCAGGATTCGAACCAGTGCCCATGAGACGCTGGTGCTACAGGAAGTGCCTTTACCTACTGAGCCACAGTGCCAGCCATTATGTATTAAAGGTTAGGCTTATGATTATAAAATAAACTGAAAGTATTTCATTGTAAAAATTCAAAGAGTAAGAGGAGGGAGCCACGATGGCAGAAGAGTGAGGGCGCACACAACAGTTTGGGAAAAGAAATTTTAACAAGGGTGGAGTTACTGTACCATTAAGAAGAGACTCAGAGGAAAAAACTGCAGAGGAAACCCTTCCGGATCTAGTGGATGTGACACGGAGGACCTACGAGGAGAGTAAAGTGGCCCACTGCCCCGCCGTGCCGCGCTGCGCCGCGCCGAGCCCTGCCGAGCCGCACGGAGCCGCCCTGAGCCGCACCTAGCAGCGCCCAGCTGCGCCGCGCCAACCAGACCCGACCCGCACTGAGCCGCGCCACGGACACGAAGCCACTAGAGTTGGGAAAACAGCGAACCCAGCTACAGAAGCCCAACCACAGAATTTGAGCCCCAGCGCTGGAAGAACAGGTAACCTGAGACATTGGCTGTGAAGGTTAGACCGTGCTCCAAGCTCACGCGGGGGGGAGAGGGAACTACACCAGGCTGACTGGAAGAAAAAAAAAAAAGGAGAACCAGCTGGGACACTAGAATCTCTGCACTCTCCTTACAAACCCCAGAAAGACAAAGAGCAGGGACCACTTTACATAAGAAAAACAAACTCTTTAGCCTAGGCAACACTGAAGAACCAAACAGAGCTCTTTGGCCACACCTCCAAGATGCCAAACAGACGTAGAAACCAAGGTAACAAGAGCAAGGAAGACACTATGACGCCCCCAAATGAAAAAGGCACCCCAATCCATGAATATGAAGATGATGAGATAGAAGAAATGCAAGAAGCGGATCTCAAAAAATTGGTAAGATCATTAAGAAGCTCTCAAAAACAAATTCTTGAACTACAGAAATCCTTAATGGACAAGATAGAAAACCTCTCTCACGAAAATGAAATATTAAGGAGGAATCAAAATGAAATGAAACAACTAGTAGAACAAGAAACAGTGATAGTGACGAGAAACCATAATGAAATGAAGAATTCAATAGATCAAATGACAAACACATTAGAGAGCCTTAAAAACAGAATGGGTGAAGCAGAAGAGAGAATATTGGAATTAGAAGACAGAGAACAGGAAAGGAAACAGGCAAACCAAAGAAAAGAAGAGGAAATTAGAAATCTAAAAAATATTGTCAGGAATCTACAGGATACTATTAAAAAACTGAACATTCAGGTCCTAGGAGTTCCTGAAGGCATGGAGAGGGAGAAAGGATTAGAAGGCCTTTTTAGTGAGATACTAGCAGAAAATTTCCCAGGTTTGGAGAAGGACAGAGACATCATAGTACAGGAAGCTCATAGAACCCCTAATAAACATGACCAAAAGAGATCCTCACCACGACACGTCGTAATCAAACTCACCACAGTGAAATATAAAGAAAAGATCCTAAAATGTGCAAGAGAGAAATGTCAGATTACTCTCAGAGGATCTCCAATTAGACTCACAGCTGACTTCTCTTCAGAAACCCTACAAGCTGGGAGAGAATGGCGAGACATAGCCCAGGTACTAAGAGAGAAAAACTGCCAGCCCAGAATATTATATCCTGCAAAGCTCTCATTTATGAATGAAGGTGAAATAAAGACCTTTCGCAGCAAACAGAAATTGAAAGAATTTGTCGCTACTCGTCCAGCCCTGCAAAAGATGCTTAAAGATGTGTTACATACAGAAACACAGAAACAGTGTCACCAATATGAAAGAAGGTAAAGGAAGGAAACCTCACAGCAAAAGATCACAGGAATCTCAAACCATATATTAGAAAGTATCTTTGGCAAATGGCAGGGCAAAGTTACTCCTTCTCAATAGTCACATTGAATGTTAATGGCTTGAACTGTCCAGTTAAAAGACACCGATTGGCTGATAGGGTTAAGGAACAAAACCCATCTTTTTGCTGCTTACAAGAAACCCATCTATCCAACAATGATCCATACAGGCTGAAAGTGAAAGGCTGGAAAAAGATATACCATGCCAACAGAAATGAAAAAAGAGCGGGCGTAAGCATCTTAATATTGGACAAAATAAACTTTACCACAAAAACTGTTAGGAGAGACAAAGAGTGGCACTATATAATGATTAAGGGATCCATTCAACAGGAAGATATAATGATTATCAATGTATACGCACCTAATTACAGGGCACCAGCTTATTTAAAGGACTTGTTAAGGGACATAAAGGGAGACTTAGACCCCAATACAATAGTACTGGGGGACTTCAATACTCTACTCTCAGAGATAGACAGATCAACAGGACAGAAGATCAACAAGGAGACAATAGATTTAAATGACACTATAGCCCAAATGGATCTAACAAGATATCTACAGAACATTTCATCCTACATCTAAGGACTTTACATTCTTCTCAGCAGTACATGGAACCTTCTCTAGGACTGACCACATACTAGGCCATAAAGCAAGTCTCAGGAAATTCAAAAGAATTAGAATCATACCATGCAGCTTCTCAGACCACAAAGGAATGAAATTGGAAATTAGCAACTCCAGAATCCCTAGAGCACGTGCAAACACATGGAGATTGAACAACATGCTCCTGAATGAACAATGGGTCACAGAAGAAATTAAAAGAGAAATCAAAAATTTTCTGGAAGTAAATGAGGATAACAGCACAACATACCAAAACCCATGGGATACAACAAAAGCAGTGTTAAGAGGAAAGTTTACATCAATAGGTGCCTACATCAAGAAATTGGAAAGGCACCAAATAGATGAGCTTTCAAGTCATCTCAAGGATCTAGACAATCTGCAGCAAACCAAACCCAAACCCAGTAGGAGAAGAGAAATAATTAAAATCAAAGAAGAAATCAACAGGATTGAATAAAAAAAAACATTACAAAAAAATCAGCCAAACGAGGAGCTGGTTTTTTGAAAAAATAAACAAAATTGACACCCCATTGGCCCAACTAACTAAAAAAGAAGAGAAAAGACCCAAATCAATAGGATCAGAGATGAAAAGGGAAACATAACAACATACGCCGCAGAAATAAAAAGAATCATCAGAAATTACTACAAGGACTTGTATGCCAGCAAACAGGGAAATCTATCAGAAATGGACAGATTCTTGGACACATACAACCTACCTAAATTGAGCCAGGAAGACATAGAAAACCTAAACAGACCCATAACAGACAGAAATTGAAACAGTAATAAAGGCCCTCCCAACAAAGAAAAGCCCAGGACCAGATGGATTCACTGCTGAGTTCTACCAGACATTTAAAGAAGAACTAACTCCAATTCTTCTCAAACTATTCAGAGCAATCGAAAAAGAGGGAATCCTCCCAAATTCTTTCTATGAAGCCAGCATCACCTTATTTCCTAAGCCAGAAAAGATGCAGCATTGAAAGAGAATTACAGACCAATATCCCTGATGAACATAGATGCAAAAATCTCAATAAAATTCTGGCCAATAGAATGCAACAACACATCAGAAAGATCATCCACCCAGACCAAGTGGGATTCATCCCTGGTATGCAGGGATGGTTCAACATTCGCAAAACAATCAACGTAATACACCACATTAACAGACTGCAGAAGAAAAACCATATGATTCTCTCAATAGACGCAGAGAAAGCATTTGATAAAATACAGCACCCTTTCATGATGAAAACTCTAAGCAAACTGGGTATGGAAGGAACATTCCTCAATACAATCAAAGCAATATATGAAAAGCTCACGGCCAACATCCTATTGAATGGGGAAAAGTTGGAAGCATTTCCACTGAAATCTGGTACCAGACAGGGATGCCCGCTCTCACCACTGCTCTTCAATATAGTTCTGGAAGTTTTGGCAAGAGCTATTAGGCAAGAAAAAGAAATTAAAGGGATACAAATCGGGAAGGAAGAACTCAAACTATCCCTCTTTGCAGATGATATGATTCTTTATTTAGGGGACCCAAAGAACTCTACTAAGAGACTGCTGGAACTCATCGAAGAATTTACCAAAGTAGCAGGATATAAAATCAATGCACAAAAATCAACAGCCTTTGTATACACAGGCAATGCCACGGATGAGGAAGAACTTCTAAAATCAATCCCATTCACAATAGCTACAAAAACAATCAAATACCTTGGAATAAACTTAACCAAAGACGTTAAAGATCTCTACGATGAAAACTACAAAACCTTAAAGAAAGAAATAGAAGAGGATACCAAAAAATGGAGAAATCTTCCATGCTCATGGATTGGAAGAATCAACATCATCAAAATGTCTATTCTCCCAAAAGCAATTTATACATTCAATGCAATACCAATCAAGATACCGAAGACCTTCTTCTCAGATCTGGAAAAAATGATGCTGAAATTCATATGGAGACACAGAAGACCTCGAATAGCCAAAGCAATCCTGTACAACAAAAACAAAGCCGGAGGCATCACAATACCTGATTTCAGGACATGCTACAGGGCAGTTGTTATCAAAACAGCATGGTACTGGTACAGAAACAGATGGATGGACCAATGGAACAGAATAGAAACACCAGAAATCAATCCAAACATCTACAGCCAACTTATATTTGACCAAAGATCCAAATCTAATCCCTGGAATAAGGACAGCCTATTCAATAAATGGTGCTGGGAAAATTGGATTTCCACGTGCAGAAGCTTGAAGCAAGACCCATACCTATCACCTTACACAAAAATTCACTCAACATGGATTAAAGACTTAAATCTATGACCTGAAACCATCAAATTATTAGAGTGCATTGGAGAAACCCTGCAAGATATAGGTACCGGCAAAGACTTCTTGGAAAATACTCCAGCAGCACAGGCAGTCAAAACCAAAATTAACATTTGGGATTGCATCAAATTGAGAAGTTTCTGTACTTCAAAAGAAACAGTCAGGAAAGTGAAGAGGCAACCAACAGAATGGGAAAAAAATATTTGCAAACTATACTACAGATAAAGGATTGATAACCAGAATCCACAAAGAAATCAAGAAAATCCACAACAACAAAAAAAACAACCCACTTAAGAGATGGGCCAAGGACCTCAATAGACATTTTTCAATAGAGGAAATCCAAATGGCCAACAGACACATGAAAAAATGTTCAAGATCACTAGCAATCAGAGAAATGCAAATCAAAACCACAATGAGGTTCCATCTCACCCCGGTGAGAATAGCTCACATTCAGAAATCTACCAACAACAGATGCTGGAGAGGATGTGGGGAAAAAGGGACACTAACCCACTGTTGGTGGGAATGCAAACTGGTTAAGCCACTATGGAAGTCTGTCTGGAGATTCCTCAGAAACCTGAACATAACCCTACCATACAACCCAGCCATCCCACTCCTTGGAATTTACCCAAAGGAAATTAATTTGGCAAATAAAAAAGCCATCTGCACATTAATGTTTATTGCAGCTCAATTCACAATAGCTAAGACCTGGAACCAACCCAAATGCCCATCAACAGTAGACTGGATAAAGAAATTATGGGACATGTACTCCATAGAATACTATACAATAGTAAGAAACAACGAAACCCTGAGATTCGCAACAAGATGGAGGAATCTGGAAAACATCATGCTGAGTGAATTAAGCCAGTTCCAAAGAGACAAATATCATTTGTTTTCCCTGATCGGTGACAACTGGGCACCAAAGGGGAAACCTGTTGAAGTGAAATGGACACTATAAGAAACAATGACCTGATCAGCTCTTGTCCTGACTCTAGATGTACATTGTAATACTTTATCCTTTTTAGTATTTTTTGTTGTTGTTGTTCTAGTACTAGTGGTTGAACTCTGTAATTAACACACAATTATTCTTAGGTGTTTAAATTTTAACTGAAAAGTGATCCCTGTTAAATTTAAGAATGGCAAAAGAGAGGGAGGAGATGTACAATTTGGAACATGCTCAATCGGACTGGCTGCAAATGGTGGAGTTAGAAATGTGCCAGGGGATTCCAATACAATCCCATCAAGGTGGCATCTACCAATGCCATCGCACTAGTCCAAGTGATCAATTTCAGCTCACAATTGATGGCTCTGATAGGTCTAAGAGTGAAAGGGATCACACAAACAAGACAAGTGTCTGCTAATACTAACTGATAGAATCAAAAAGGGAGAGAAAGATCCAACATGGGAAGCGGGATACACAGCAGACTCATAGAATGGCAGATGTCCTAAACAACACTCTGGCCTCAGAATCAGCCCTCAAGGCATTCAGATCTGGCTGAAGAGCCCATGAGAGTATAGTAGGCATGGAAAGCCAAGATATCATGGGAAAAAAAAAGACCTAAATGAATGATCTCTGTGAGTGAGATCCCAGTGGAAAGAACGGGGCCATCAAAGAAGGAGGTACCTTTCTCCGAAGGGAGGAGAGAACTTCCACTTTGACTATGACCCTATCAGAATAAGATCAAAGTCAGCAAACTCTAAAGGCTTCCATAGCCGTGGCAACTCATGACTAGAGCCTAGGGAGATTACTGACGCCATGAACAGGAGTGTCAAATTGTTAAGTCAGCAACAGGAGTCACTGTGTACTTACATCCCATGTGGGATCTGTCCTTAATGTGTTGTCTAATGTGCAGTGATGCTATAACTAGTACTGAAACAGTATTTTTATACTTTGTGTTTCTGTGTGGGTACAAACTGATGAGGTCTTTACTAATTATATACTGAATCAATCTTCTGTATATATAGAGAATTGGAAATGAAAAAAAACAACCTGGTGTTAGATTGGAAATGGCATAGAAAATTAATTAATTTTTTAAAAAAAACTATTATGTAGGATCTCTGTCTTTAATGTGCTGTACATTGTTATTTAATGCTATAATTAGTACTCCAATGGTAGTTTTTTCACTTTATGTTGTTGTATGGGCAAACTGTTGAAATCTTTACCTAATATGTACTAAACTGATCTTCTGTATATAAAGAGAATTGAAAATGAATCTTTATGTGAATGGAAGGGGAAAGGGAGCGGGAAAGGGGAGGGTTGCGGGCGGGAGGGAAGTTATGGGAGGGGGGAAGCCATTGTAACCCATAAGCTGTACTTTGGAAATTTATATTCATTAAATAAAAGTTTAAAAAAAAAGAATCCTGAAAGAATGTGAAGGTGGAAATCCTCCTAGTAAAAGAACAAAGGGGATTTCTAAAAAAAAAAAATTCAAAGAATAAGAAGGAAGGAGGGGGGGTAGGAGAGTAGGCAAGAGGGAGGGTAGGCTGGGAAGAATCACCATGCTCTTAAATCTGTATATATGAAATTTGCTCACATTATATAAATTTTAAAAATTATGTAAAACACACACAGACACACAAGAAATGATTGGATCATGTGAACCCTCTTGGTAGTATTCTGACGGTGCTAATCTTATCCATTTGATGAACTGTCTAAACTCATTATTCAGCTTTTACTTGTTAACACTAAATTCCTTCCATTCAACATTTATCAGAAACCAGGTAGAGAGAAGCAACATTCACTGGTTTCCAGTAAAGCAGTGATGCCATCAAGTCTCAGCGACATGTAACACAGCCCTCTGGGTAAAGCCAGCCCGACAAAGTTGGCAACTGGCACCCGGCAGCTTCATCGGTTTACCAAACCGCACATGGAGCTGCCCCTGCTGGAGTTAGGAGGGAATCTTCCAGGAAGCAGTTCTCTGATATTTGCTGGGTTTTGTTCCTATTAAATTTGGTACTCTCTACAGCACTGAGTAACAAAGAACAGGGTCCAATCTATTTGGGCTCCATGTTAGGAATGAATGTTCCTATGTTGCTGACTGTGTTTTCTACTATGGACAGACACCATTTATCAAGAACTGCAGGGAATTTTCTCCACCACATTAGCTGTTCGCGAGTTTAGAGCCAAGTTCGTGGCTCATCTCTTACAAGATATGTCTCCATGATGTGCTATCCTCTGCAGACAGCTCCGATTTCTCATTGACATCACCCGCACGACCCCCTTGTTCTGTTTTCTCTCTCAAAGCTTGGCTTACTGTCTTAGGGGAATTTCTGTAAGCTGCCTTGGAATTTATTCAGAACAAGTCAAGGGAATGGCATTCCACCAAGTGGTTAAAATGCCCACACCTCACACAGGAGTGCCAAGGTTCAATTCCTCGCTCCAGCTCCTGACCCCAGATTCCTGGGTGCAGAACTTGGAGGCAGTGATGACGGTTCAAGTAATTGGATCCCTACCACCTAATGTGGGAGACAGAGATCAAGTTCCAGATCCTGGCTGCAGCCCAAACCAGCCCCAGCCCAGCCGTAGTGGGGATCTGGGGAGTGAAGCAGTGAATGCAAGCTCTCTCTTCTCTGTCTCTGTCTCTGTGTCTGTCTCCGCCTCCCCCCATTTATTTATTCAGGGCATGAATAAATAAAGCAATGAATACAATACTGGCCCCCATTCTGAGTCATGCTCAAGATGATTTTGTAAATAATACGCTGAAATTGCATGTCCCACAAATTCAATGCATCCTGATGCTGTAAAGGAGAAAGTTTATCAAGAGAGTCACAGACTGTGTTCCAGCCTCCACCGCACGTCTCTGAGACACAGAGAACATCCCTGCACAGCTTCAGCACCCATAGGCCACAGTCATGGTGGAGTAAATGGCCTGCACATGTCTAAGATGCTCTGTCTCAACCATCAATCTGTGAACCTGGATGCAAACTGGGCAGAGCCTCAGGCTGACTCTGTTACAGATCTCTTTAAACCCATGGCTGCCTTTTAAATTCCCAGCCTTTGGAACCTGTCGCACTCAAGCCCTGTCTCTGAAGTCATGGGTAAGTACTTCAAAGAGAAGGTTCAAGCTGCTTTCCCCTGATTTATTCTCTTAATTTTCCTTTGCCCTATCAACAACTATTCCTAGATTCTACTAAGAAAATTTAATTCACTTTAATAATTTTATCTTTTCATGATGTTCAATACTGTAATACTGAAGCAATTCTATCTATAGAAAAAATATGAAAGTGCTTTAATAAATCATAATGGCCTTGCCAGATCCTGTTAATTATTACTAATAATTATTCTAAGCCCCAAGCTCTCTGACTGCTCTCACAAAACTGAGCTTACTCTAGTATTGTTTATCTGGTTTGGGTCAGCTGACACCTTTTTTTTCCCCATTATTTCTATAATGCGTGTGTGTTACTAAAAGTTTGAGGGAGTAAGTTAAAGGGATATTTAAGGCAAACTGATAAGTGCCACAGCCAGAGTTCGGCTCTAGAAAACCTTGAGTAAAATGATTACATTGTTGAATAAAATCTTATATTGAAGTCACTGCTGTGTTTCACTAACAGTGGGCAAATGCAGTGTACATTGTCACACACACGCAGCCTGGGGGAGTCCCTAAAACAAACCATTCGTCCCCGCTTGTGGCACCGTCCTCCCCTGCGTCCCTGAGCTACTGACTGCAGATGTGATGTCTTCTCCTCCAGGAAGCCCTGCCTGCTTCACACCCTTACTCTCGGCTCTCAAGAAAGCCCCCCTGCTAAAACACAGGGACCTGTCCAGCAGGACACTGCCTACCCTGAGACTCATGCCTGTGTACACACTTCTCCTCTTGGCCTAGGTCAGCCCTGCAGTGCAGAGATCTCAGTGCCAACATCACCAGCGTCCTCAGGTGAACAGGGAAGTTGTGCTGTGTCCTTTTCCTGCCAGTCTTGCACAGGCATTGCTCTCATCAGCAATATTCAGTCCAAAAGAAAAATCACACAAGTGCCCACGGCATCACCTACACGAACCCTCATCCTCTCCCAAACAGCCTGGAGAGTAACACCAACAACTGGGATCTTCCCACGGGCAGGCGGCCACATCATCAGAGACGAGAACATGGTCCCTCGTGGGTACTCCCGAACGCTTTCCTGCAGGCCACCCTGCCTTGGGGACAGCAGAGGACACTGAGTGTGCACATAATGTGGACAAGAGGCAAAGAGGTACCAAATCCACTTCCTCCCTCTCTCTGCCTCCATGCAGTAGGGACTTGCGCAATTCACTGTCCTTGCATCCTCACTCAAAACTCAAGAGGCAAGGCCTGCTTTCCGTTCCAAAAATGAACCCAAAGCATTTGAGTCTTCTGTGACACAGGTTTTGCCCCTTTAAAGCGACACTGCTGGAATCCGTTCCAGCTGTTCAGCAGTCATTCCAGACACCTGCAAGTGGTCAATAAGAGAAGGGGTAAGGGCTTCTGCATTCACACACACTGCCCTGTGATATCTGGAGACAAGTCCATGGTTTGCATGGTTGCGGGGCTTGAAGGCTGGACGCCTGAGGCACGGCTGTCCTGGACTGTGCCACAGGGTCAGGTCTCGGGTTCACGGTGAAGGACACACCCAGTGAGGGTCAGTACATACATTTTAAAGGAAACATGCTGCAAAGATGTCAGTCCAGAGGCAGGCATAATGTCCTCTGGGGGAACGGAAGCCGCAGGGTTCATCGCCACTTGTTTTGGGGTGTGGCACCAACGCTGGGTTTCTGGCGGCCAGTAAAACCTAACAAGCATGGTGGGATGTTAAACAGGAGGTTTGGAAATAGTGCAGACAGGGCAATGCAGACCCTTTTAAGCAACATCTAGTCAGAGGGGACTCTCATTCAACACAGGCTGCAACAAGCATCCTGCTCCAACCTGCACCTGTAGGAGGGGACAGGAACTGAACCAGAAACTCCATAACTCCATAATGAAACACGCACTGCACCATGAGACCTGAGGTCTCCCAAGATGACCACAAATAGGATCTTCACAAGTGCACATGGTCCTGTGTCTGCTAATACTGACTGATAGAATTAAAAAGGAGAGAATGATCCAACATGGGAAGCAGGATACACAGCAGACCCATAGAATGGCAGATGTCCTAAACAGAACGCTGGCCTCAGAATCAGCCCTTAAGTATTAAGTAGAACAACAAAAAATACTAAAAGGGATAAAATTTAAGTTGTTCCTCAAGAGTCACAACAAGGGTTGATGTAATCAGTGCTTCGCATAGTGTCCATTTCATTTTTACAGGTTTCCTTTTAGGTGCTCAGTTAGTTGTCACCGATCAGGGAGGACATATGATATTTGTCCCTTTGGGACTGGCTTATTTCACTCAGCATGATGTTTTCTGATTTCTCCATTTTGTTGCAAATGACCCGATTTCAATGTTTTTTCCTGCTGTATAGTAAATTTGGATCCGGCTAAAAAGCCCATGAGAGTATTTCAGGCATGGAAAGCCAAGACACTGTGGCCAAAAAAAAAAAGACCTAAATGAAAGATCTCTGTGAGTGAGATCCCAGGGGAAAGAACGGGCCATCAAAGAAGGAAGTACCTTTCTCTGAAGGGAGGAGAGAACTTCCATTTTGACTATGACCTTGTCTACATGAGATCAGAGTTGGCGAACTCAAGAGGCTTCCATAGCCTTAGCAACTCATGACAAGAACCTTGGGTGATTACTGACGCCATAAACACAAGTGTCAATTGTTAAATCAACAACAGGAGTCACTGTGTAGTTTCTCCCCATGTAGGATCTCTGTCCTTAATGTGTTGTACTATGAGAATCAATGGAATAACTAGTAATCAAACAGTACTTGACTGTGTTTCTGTGTGAGTGCAAACTGTTGAAATCTTTACTTAATATATACTAAATTGATCTTCTGTATATAAAGAGAATTGAAAATGAATCTTGATGTGAATGGAAGGGGAGAGGGAGCAGGAAATGGGAGGGTTGTGGGTGGGAGGGAAGTTATGGGTGGGGGAACCACTGTAACCCAAAAGTTGTACTTTGGAAATTTATATTTACTAAATAAAAGTAAAAAAAAAAGCATTCCAGTTTTAAGTGTATGTCAGACACCCATAAACTCATTTTAATTTGTTTTTATAAGTATACATTGATTGCTTGCATATTGATTTCAAGAAATTAGTTTTTAAACAGATTTTAATCTTTTTTTATAATTTATTGCAACTTTGGCATTGGGAGAGAAATTTCATTTTAGTACCTGTAAATTTAATAAAACAATCCCAGTAGAATAGAAAGCTTACAGGAAAAAGATACAATTTTACATATGAAGTATTCTTATCATCTAAGACAGCTGAAAAAAAGTTGGAGCAACTTATTCTTGATTTAGGATTGAATCAGACTCGGTGCTTCAAACATTCCAAAGGATGACTGGAACGGACAGTAGCTATATTTCTACTACAACAGAGAGAAATGGTGGCCCTGCTGGCATTTTGGTTCCATAGGAATTGAGGAAATATGTAGCCTCCTAGAAACAGAAACTAATCCCCAGTCAAAATGTTGTAATGCAGATCAGAAAGTTGCTCAGAACCATCCTAGTTTGCACTTGTCCCCTTAAGGAAGATATTTAATACATTCTGTATGGCCAATTCAGTAATAGGTTTTACTTTTAATTAGCTTCCTACCTTATCAAGGGAAAAGAGCACCATAAAATTTATTTAAGAGAAGCATAAATAGGTCAGCTCACATTAACATCAAATCCAACCTTCAACTGTTTTTGTGCCAAATATTAAATGTTAACATTTTGTCAGCTTACAGAACCAATTTTCTAATGTAAAGATGTCATTATTTTTATGGCTTAAGAAATTGCATGAGAGTTAATTAATAAAAATATTTGAAGACAAAACCTAATGAAAAGGAAAATAGGGGAATAAATTGTCATCTCGTCAGTGACATCCAGCTCAGTTTTTGGGATCCTCCACCTTGTTTTGTGCTGAGGGTTTCCCAGTGTGGCTCAGAAGGTGGATCAGAGATACGGCCCTGGGATTGAGCTGCCAGAGTTCACATCCTCACTTTTCTATATCTGTAGTGTGACCCTGGGCACAGGATCCAAGCTCTCCCTATCTCCATTGTTTGGCTGTAAAGTAGGACTAACAGTAGTACTTTACCTCCATTGCTTAGCTGTAAAGCAGGAATAATGGTATTACTTTACCTCCATTGCTTACTTGTAAAGTAGGAACAACAGTAGAACTTTACCTCCATTGCTTGGCTGTAAAATAGGAATAACGGTAGTCCTTTACCTCCATTGCTCAGGTGTAAAGTAGCAATAACGGTAGTACTTTGCTTCTGAAAGATTGTTTTGAGAACCTAGATGGTATGTGTGAGTCTTCAAAAAGTCCAAGAAAAACACATACTATGAAAAAACTATGTGAGGAGTTCAAAAATTTTTAGCAAAATAAGCTTATCTTTTGATTGCATTTCCACAAATTTTTAAAGTTCTCTGTATGTAAATATTTACCTATGAAACTTGATATAGCAGAATTCAGCAAACTGTAGTGATAAACTACCAATTACTGTGACTCTACAGATAAAAAACATACATGCTAAAATGGCTGTATTTAAAGATTTATTTTATTTATTTGAAAGATAGAGTTACAGAGAGAGGTAGAGACAGAGAGAGAGGTCTCCTATCTGCTGGTTCACTCCCCAGATGACCGCAATGGCTGGAGCTGCAATGATCTGAAGCCAGGAGCCAGAAGATTCTTCTGGGTCTCCCATGTGGATGCAGGGGCCCAAGGACTTGGGCCATTTTCTATTGCTTTCCCAGGCCACAGCAGAGAGTTGGATCAGAAGTGGAGCAGCCGGGATTAGAACTAGCACCCATATGGGATACCGGGTCTTCAGGCCAGGGCTTTAACCTGCTGCGCCACAGCACCAGCCCCTAAAATGGCTGTATTTAAATGTAGTTATTGTTACTGGTGTTTTAAAATAGATTCATGAAATTTTCATATGCTGCCTCTTCCATTATTGGAAGCTAATTTCCCTTCTCTTGACTGTGAACCAACTGGAATATTAAGTTAGCAAACAGTAACAGACAGACTTCAGTGGAAGTGAGAGTATGCAGCCTTAGATTGGTTCATGAAAGGCACTGGGCCGTGTCCTTGCTCCGGGAGCACGTTGGCAGCCACCTTGTGAGAGCTCCCAGGCAGCCTCCTGCCAGCTGCTGTGTAAGTGAACTTCCTGTACCAGATCCTCTGGTCCCCATCAAGCCGAGGGGGAGACACTGCAGCCCAGGGCAGCTTCTTGGCTGCAGCCTCATGAAAGGTCCTGTTCAAAACTGACCCTGGAAAGCTGCTCCTGGATTCCTGACACCCCCAAAACTGTGTGAGATAATAAACGTGCATCATGTTAGGCCACAGTACAAATGGGTTTAACTTCAGGGACAGTTAGTTACTTTGTAACACATAATTAATGCCCTTTCTGATCTATGTTCTTTATGAAACCTGGACAGAGGGAATCAGACCTCGCGATGACCGAGCATATGAGAAAGCTGGGTGAGGTGCCTAGGTTTAAGTTTGCCTGTCTTAGTGCTGTCCCCAGAAGAGGAGCCCCTCAATAGCAAGCTCTGTCTCTCTGGAACAACAAGGATGTGTTTCTTTGGTCTTTCCCTGTCACTTGTCTTGATGCTTTTTGTTGCAAATTATGTTCCTTCAGCCCCTACTGTAGTTGGGGTTATCAGGTGTGGCCTGAAATGCGTTCACATTTTTCCTTCAACCAGCTAAAATTTGAATCTGCAGCATTATTTTTCTGATGTTCCTAGCTGGTCACTACAGAGAAACTGCAAATACACAGAATAGGTTAAGGAATGAGCTGAGAGATAACAGGTATCTAAGCAGAGAGAGGAAATTGTTAATACTTTGCTTTTCTACTTTTCAGGTTTTTGTTATATTCACCTCTACATGTACTCAAACCTATGTAAAATTAAGACATTAAATTTAAAATGTTATGGTATTCAGCCTTTTTTATGATTATTAAGCATTTTATCTTGCCTAATTTTTAAAGCAGGTATCTTGAATTTTTGAAATGTTAATTACATCATAAAAACTACGTAATTTGAGCATCAGGTATACATTGTGTGATGTCTAGTCAGGGTAAGCACATCTGAGTCCTCAAATGTCTAGCTTTTCTTTATGGTGAAAACATCCAAAATCTTTTTCTGTAGCTCAATATTTAGGAAAATGCATAGTACATTATCACTATCTATATTACTTATATCATCTATATATAGGAGGAGGTGTATGTTTGTGTGTACACTAAGCAGTAAGACCTGAGACTCTTACTCCTTCCTAATTGTAATTTGGTACCTGTTAAGTAGCCTTTCGTAACCTTTCCTGCCCGCATTACTCTTCCATTCTCTGAGAACCACCATGTTCCTCTCAACTTTGACGAGGTCAGCATTTGTGCAAGTGAGAGCACGTGGCACTGATTTCTGTGCCTGGCTTCCTTCACTTCACATAATGACCTGCACTTCCATGCATGTTGCTGCAGAACCACAGGTCTTCATTCCGATTCTGGGGTGAATGCTATTCCATGTGCATTTGCACCGCCACCTTTTCTTTATCCGTTCATCAGTTGGTGGGCACTGAGTTTGCTCCCATTTCTTGGCTGCTGTGAGCAGTGCAGGTGCCTCTTGCACAGGCTGCTCTCATTCCCTTGGGCATGTACCCACTGGTGGGACTGCTGGATAACAGGGGCCTCTGTGCTGCTTGCCACAATGGCTGCGATGATTTGCGCTCCCACCACCAATATCTTTTGTCATTTTGGTAATAGCCCTTCAACACGAGTAACGTGATGTCTCACTGTGGCTTTGATTTGCTTCATTCTCCAGCAGGTCTGGGGGAAAACTGCTAGGGAGGTTGGCTGGGTCTTCAAAGATAAATGCATTGCAGCTTTTGAATTGGTTGAAGAATACTGACAAATGGGAAAATAACCAATTTAGCCTTTCGTATGATTTGAAATAATTTATGTAAAATCTTCAAACTGACTTAAGTATAAGACTCATACCAGTATCCAAAATAATGTTCACATAAAAGGGAAGTATACAAACCACAATAAATGACTGAATTTATCTTTGAATTTAAAAGGAGTTCTAAACATAATGGGAGGTGGAATCAAAAGTTGGATTTAAAAAACAAGCTCACAAAGTCACTTGCAGTGTAAGTGCACACATTGTGACTGTACAGCACAATGTTTTCACACAGTCAGTGCACCCCGGTGGCAACCTGTCAGGAGCTTCCTCTCCCTCTCCCAGGCACCATCCTCCTCTCCCTAATGGACTGCTCTTCTGGTAGACTTTTGCCATAGGTCAGCATTGACTGTGAATTGTGCGTATGTGGAATCATCAGTAGGTGCTCTCCTGTCTTGCTTTGCTGGATGTTAGGTTTGGGAGATGCATGCTAGTTGTGATACATGGTTTGTTCATTTCAGTTTTCTATATTCTACTGTAAGAATGAACTGCCGTATATCTGTCCATTCTCCAACTGATGGCATCTGGGTTTTCCCCAGTTTTGATTGTGATCAGTGCTGCATGAATATGTATATAGCTCTCTGTCTTTTTGTTGGCCAGGGTAAATTTAATCTGTTTGGATGTATACCTAGGAGTGGGTCACTGATGCGCATGTGTTTAGCTTTCCTGGGCTCTCCTCAGTGCTTTTCCACAGTGATTGGGGGATTGTGCCAGTTTACTTTCCAGGCATCACCTAGTCAGAGCTTCACTTGCTCTCTATACTTGTCAATATTTGGATCCAGTTTTTTTCAACTTTAGCCCTTCTTGTGAGCATCTCAGCATGCATCTCTCACGTGCACGTCCCTGCTGACCAGTGAGGGTGAATACTTTGTTATTGACTATTTGGTGAGTATCTTTTAGGTTTCCTGATCACTTGATGAAATCCATAGATTTAAATAAGTAAAGCTTATAGGTAAAAATATACAACTAAAAGGTAAAGAGTATTGGAAAATTAATACCACTGTGTGTGTGTGCGTATTACACTTAAAGAGTTCTAGTACAATAGGAAAACTGTTAACCAGGGGCAAAGGTGACAGCAGTTTGCCAAGAAAACCACCACAAATGTAAATATGTATGAAAAAAAATCAAGTTTCCCAGTAATCAAAAATAAAATAATTTAAAACATTTAGATTTCTATGTAACAAATAACATGTAAACCATGTAAATCAAATAACTTCTTAGAGATTTATTTATTTATTTATCTATCTATCTGGAAGGCAGAGTTACAGAGAGAGAGCAGAAGAAAAGAAACAGAGGGATCTTCCATTCTCTGGTTTTACTCCACAAATGGCCATTATGGTCTGGGCTGTGCCGTGGCAAACCCAGAGCCTCGAATTCCACCACATCTCCCACATGCGTGGCAGATACCCCAGCACTTGGGCCATCTTCCACTGCTTTCCCAGGCACATCAACAGGGACCTGGATCAGAAGTGGAGCAGCTGGTACTGGAACCAGTGTTCATTATAGGATGCTGGCAACTCTCGTGGAAGCTTAGCCTGCTGTGCCACAATGCTGGTCCCTCAAATAAGTGTATGAACAAAGTGGCAAATACTTTAAAATATATTATTCTGTGTTATTCACTGTGGAGTAGGGTAGGAATTCTCATATTTTTAAGGGATTACCTATAGATGCTGATTTTTGGAAATCAATTTGGTTATGTTTATTAACATCCTTAATACAACCCTTGTGTGTTTTATGTAGGAATTTCACTCCTAAGAACCTATTTTAAGTTAATTATAAACCTGACAAAGAAGGTTTATTCTAAAAGTGCTGAATTTAGTGATTTATGCTAGAACAGCATAAATGTCCAAATTATGGCACACCCATCAAAAGGAAGGTTGTGCATCTTTTAATAACACTGCTTCTTAGGAATGCTTAATTATCTTGAGTAAGCTATTAATAAAATTGCAGGGGAAACCTTCACAGTACTTCAGATCAGTGCCATTCTGCATAAATCACATGTTTTTGGTAGTCAGATTTACAAAGTAAATAGAAGTAGATGAAATTAACTTATTATATTTTATTGAAATGACTATGCTTTTATGTATACTGTATATTATATACTATATATACTAATAGTATATAAATAGTATAAATAGTACAATAACATACTATATACATAGTATCATTATTTATGTCAACATTTTTAATTATCACCTATTTTTCTTTTCCAGATGCTAAGTATTTGAAATAGAATATTTCAAATATATTTCAAATCATACTGGCCTCATTTCATGTATTCAGTAGCTACATGTGACTAGTGTCTACTTCATTAGACAGTGCAACTTTAAATATACGTAGAATATTTTCTTACAATAGAAATGAAAAGATAGACCAACCATCAGTTACCTCCAGGTGGTGGTGGGGTGAATCTTTTGTTACTTACTTTACTTACTGTTAAGCACTTCTGTGTTGTTTTTTTTTTTTTTTAGTTTTTTATTCTTTAACTGTGAACTCTTAAAAAACATTAAGAAAAGGAGATACCAAGCAAATGCCAAGAAACATCAGCATTAGGAGTGAGGCAGTTTGGCTGCCCGCTCTCCAGTTCCGGGTGAAGATGGGGAGCTCCCGTGGTGGTACCGACGTCCCTCTTTGCCTATGGGGCTGAGAGAGATCAGAGCAAGTCTGCAAGCCGAGATGGGTGCCTCTGGGTGAGGGAAACACGAAGAGGGCACAGTAACTAGAAATGTTCATTATAGTCTCTTATTAACACGTTCTGTTAGCAGAGCGTGTGATGTGTCAACTGAATCGGGACTCATTATTTCCTTAAAAGCAATCCCAGAAAATCTGGCTGCTCCTAGCGAGCAGGAGGTGAGCAGAGGAGTGGGATTCTGTCCTGGGACAGACTGGGAAAGTTAGGTCAGCTTGAGGATCACCTGCTGTTCCCATATGCAGGTGCTCTTTTTTTTCTTCTTCTTCTTCTTTTTTTGAGATGTATCGATTTATTTGAAAGTCAGAGTCACAGGGCAGGGGTTAGGGTGGAGTAGGCAGATAGATCTTCATCTGCTGGTTCTCTCTCCAAATGGCTGCTTGGGCTAGGCGTGGGCCAGTCCAAAGCCTGGAGCCAGGAGCTTCTTCCAGATCTCCCAGGTGGTGCAGGGGCCCAAGGACTTGGGCCATCTTCTGCTGTTTTCCCAGGTGCCTTAGCAGGTAACTGGATCAAAAATGGAGCATCTAGGACACAAGGTGGCTCCCATTTGGGATGCTGGCATCGCAGGTGGCCGTGTCACCTGCTATGCCACAATGCCAGCCCTCCCAGCTGCTCTTTATAGAAAGCACATCTTGATTTCCTTCTTATATATTAATTAAGATAAGTCCATCCAGGAGACAGTAATATTTAAATCAGATGCAAATGCAGTGTGCATTATAGGACTGTAGATGCCGTTTTAAAGTTGAGCTGTAACAATGAGGAAACTTGTAATTGTACCTAATACTCCTTAAAAAGTTAAGATATGCCTGCTTTACTGCCAGTGATTTTAATTCAGGTTCCTGTTGGCATGGCCATGGGTTTTTAGTTTTTGTCCTTAGAATGAAATGTCTTTTTCTCTTATGTTCAAAACACTCAAGAATGATTTCTTATAATGATGCTTCTTTTCAAAGAACATTCTCTCGATGAACAAAAGTTGAGAGTGGAATGTTTAGTCATTCAGCTCTGAAGTGCCTCAGACTTGTCTACTTTGTGTATTTTGGATTACCATCTCAGGGATTCTTGGAGACTCTCTTAGTTTATAACTTTGGAAAAAACAGTCTGAAAAATAGCAGGTGTATGTTGCAACATGGGTGAGCAACATGGTAAGGTTTTCTGAGGAAAACGGACAAAGACTTACTCCCCCCCACATACACACCCACGCCCCATTCATAGTAATCTTTTCCGAGTTACTGGATAAAATATTTTGTTAACATTTTTGACAACAGGTGATTTTACTATCTGCATCCAAAGAGATTTTTAATAGTATTTATTTTTTATTATTTGAAAGGCAGAGCAGCAGACAGAGACAGACAGAAAGAAATGTCCCATCTACTAATTGACTCCCCAAAAGACAGCAACAGCCGGAGCTGGGTCAGGCAAATGCCAAGAGCTGGGAACTCCATTCAGGTCTCCCTCATGAGGGGCACAACCTGATTACTTGAGCCATCCTCTCTCGCACCCTAGGGTGCATGTTAACCTGAAGCAGGAATCTGGAGTGGACCTAGGACTCACGTGCAGGCATCCCAGTCTGTGACTCAGTGTCCCAGGCAGCAGCTTAACCATTATGCCAAACACCAGACAGTTCAAAAGATTTTTTTGTACCTATTTCATGATACTCATTTCTGATACACGTCTGCTTGCTCATCTTTTCTCCCTTTTTTTATAACGATTTTTTATTTATTTGAAAAAGCCACAGACAGAGGGAGAGATAGAGAGATCTTCGATCTGCTGGCTCACTCCCCAAATAGCTGCAGTGGCCGGGACTGGGCTGACCAGAAGCCAGGAACCATGAGCTTCTTCCAGTTCTCCCCTGCGGTTGCAGGGGCTCAAGCACTTGAGCCATCTTCCACTGTTTCCCAGGACATAAACAGAGAGCTGGATCTGAATAGGAACAGCTGATAGGTGAACCAGCACCCAAATGGGATGCCGGCGCTGGAGGGTGAGAAATTAAATTCACAACATGATACTTTATGTCCAAACGTTTGGCTGCCACTCTGCCCCAACAAGTAATTCCCCTCTCTTTTTGAAACTTAAACTCTGGAGTTTCACCACCTTATTCTCAGGCCAAGCCTGCCATATGTGTAATTTTGCATACTCAATTTTTAACATATCTAAACAGGCGAGCTGTGATGGAAACTAAAGCCTTGAAAACACATCTATTTTGCCCCATAACTCCTTGCTCTCGCTCCTCCTGTCCTCTTTCCACCATCTTTCCGTGCCACCGCGATGGTGCACATGACCATCCTGGCTGATGCTTTCAAGAGCATCAACAATGCGAGAAGAGAGGCAAGCGCCAGGTTCTTAGCAGGCCGTGCTCCAAAGTCATCGTTAGGTTTCTGACAGTGATGATGAAGCATGGTTACATTGGCGAGTCTGAAATCATTGACGATCACAGAGCTGGGAAGATCGTGGTGAACCTCACTGGCAGGTTACACAAGTGTGGAGTGATCAGCCCCAGATTTGACGTGCAGTTGAAAGATCTAGAAAAATTTTGGCAGAATAATCTGCTTCCATCCTGCCAGTTTGGTTTCATTGTACTGACAACCTCAGCTGGCATCATGAACCATGAAGAAGCACAATGAAAACACACAGGAGGGAAAATCCTGGGATTCTTTTTCTAGGGATGTAACACAGGCATACAAATAAAAGCTCAATGGACAAAAAAAAAAGAAAAGAAAAAGAAAACACATCTATTTTAATTATACAACCAATTGTATATTTGAATTATCTAAGCGGTTGCCTCAGTTATCCACATCACTCTGAAAGGGAGCATCAGCTTTTTTACATCTAAGATATTTCAAAATTTTTTGAATCATTTCTGAATTTAATTGAAATCAGATAACCATAGTCCATGTTAATATTTGTGTTACTAAAAATTAGAGCATTTTAGTATGAAGCTAGTACTACATAAAATCTACATCATTGGACTTCTACTGAATGTAATATCACCAAAGAACATCTCTGAGTAAGCCACATTTTTTCTCTATTCTCTCTCTCTACATATATATATATATATATATATAAACAGATTTTGCATAATTATTTGGCATTGCATTTCTCAGTTGTAGAAGTACTCAGTAAGAGCCACTTCATGACTAATTTAGGTCTTAAAAGAGCTTGCATTCTTTGTTTTGTGTATCAGAATTTTTCAGAGATTGATGATTGTAATCTGTTTTTTTTTTTTTTGACAGGCAGAGTGGATAGTGAGAGTTGGTTTACCCTCCATGGCCGCTGCAGCCGGCGCATCTCACTGATCCGAAGCCAGGAGCCAGGTGCTTCTCCTGGTCTCCCACACGGGTTCAGGGCCCAAGGACTTGGGCCATCCTCCACTGCCTTCCTGGGCCATAGCAGAGAGCTGGCCTGGAAGAGGGGCAACCGGGATAGAATCTGGCACCCCAACCGGGACTAGAACCTGGTGTGCCGGCGCCGCAAGGCGGAGGATTAGCCTGTTGAGCCACAGGGCCGGCCAAGTGATCTGTTCTTTAAGGATATCAATCTGGCATCTGGGATGCTCACCTGTTTGATAGATTTAATAGAGTACAAGTAGCATATTTTAATCCACTGTAGGTGCTATGCTAGAAGTGTTGCAGTATTATTCAGGTAATTTTTTTCCTTCAGAAATATTATAAATGTTCATATTACACATTTGAAATGTAATATGTAGTCAGAGATGAGTTTTCTTAGATTGTGCTGCTTGTGTTGGCTTTGCTATTATTCTGTAATTTGGGGATACAGATAGAAACTTGCTAACAGTTTTTAGACTCAAATTTGTGACATACATAGCACAAAATAAGCATACCAAGTGAGAAAAGAAATTTGTAATAAGCTATTTTCTGTGGTTCATGCTTCTTTCAAAAAAATATTTATTTAAGTATTTTCACCTACTTGAAAGGTGTTGCTACAGAGAGGGGCAGGTAAGGGAAGAGCCGAGAGAGAAAGGAGACAGGGAGATGGGAGAGAGAGGGATCTCATCTGCTTATTCAGTCTCAGTCCCCAAACCCCTGACACACAGCCAGGATCAGGATAAGCTGAAGCCAGGAGGGAGCCCCAGATTGCATCTGGGGTCTGCCTTCCTAGTGGCAGGGGCCCAAGCGCATAATCTGTGACTCTGAGGGTACATCAGGAAGAAGCTGAGAGAAGCAGAGTAGGCTGGGATTTGAATCTGCACTGAAATATGGGACGCTGGTGTCCCCAGAGTCAGCCTAATCCACAATGCCTTCCCTGTTAAAATTTGAATTAAAAGTCCGATTTTGAATTTCAATATGTAGAAAAATTTTCTTTTTATACCAGTCATCATTCACAGTATCTCTTTGAAGTCATTATTATCTAAACAGTTCTGTAAATTTTCCTAAAGGTATGAAATGTATTGTGTAGAATCAGGCTACTGTTTGTATTATGCCAGCTGTGGATCATATACTAATCCTGAATTTATTAGAGCATATTCCTGATTAGTAATTTCATTGGAATCCATGTATTGAAATATAGAACCACTAAAGTTAATTTTAAACAGATTTTTGCTCTTTCCTATCTGACTTGTGTTGATGTGAATAGGAAAATGTATTGTATGTTTTGAGGGCTGAAACAATGTTACTTGAAAGCCTAGCAAGTAACCCAAAGTTAGTAGAACCTAAAGGGAGAGCCAGTAACTGAGCATTGCTTTTATTGGGTTGCTTGCATTTCTCTCATTTTAACTAGAAAAATCATCTTTTTATAATACATTTTAAGGACACCTCTGCAACCATGCTAATTAGTAAAAAGGGTTTTCTCATATAGATAATATCCAGTCTAAGCAGTCGCAACACTAGCTCACTCAGTATTTTTAATACTTAGGTTTGTGTATCGTGGGAGTTCAGAAATTCTGAAATTTTACTTGATAGTCTCCTGGAGCCTCATTTGGTTAGAAGATGTATGATTCATTGACACTTCTAACAAAATTATCTTTTATAAAAAGGCGAGCTACATTATTTCCATATTTCCATTCCTTGTGGATACTTTTTTTTAAAGCCTTTATTTAATGAATGCATTTTTCATAGATACAACTTTAGGAATATATTGGTTCTTTCCCGCATACCCACCCTCCCACCCTGAATCCCATCCCACGTCCTACCCCCTCTCCTATCCCATTCTTCATTATGGTTCATTTTTACTATAACTTAAATGCAGAGGACCAACTGTATGGCAAGTAAAGCTTTCAACAGTTTGCACCCACATACACAACATAGAAAGTACAGTTTGAGAACAAGTTTTGCAGTTAATTCTCATAATACAGCTCACTAAGGACAGGGGCCCTACCTGTAAAACAAGTGCGCAGTGACTCCTGTTGTTGATTAATAGCTGACACTCTTATTCATGATGTCATTGATCACTAGAGGCTCTTGCCATGAGCTTCCAGGGCTATGGAAGCCTTTTGTAACCACAGACTCCATCAGTATTTGAACGTGGCTATAAGCAAAGTGGGAATTTCTCTCCTCCCTTCAGAGAAAAGTACATCCCTCTGGATACTTCTGTTGTTTTAAAATTATCTTCACAAAATAATCACCACTCAAAAGTCACATGGGTTACTTAAGCTCCCCAACATATCTAACAAGTGTGATTTCACTATAAGTAGTTTACAAAAGTAGTTTTCCTGTTTGGAGGTGAGAATAATTACTATGTAAGAAGTCAAATAAATCCTTATAAATTCTGCATGTTAATGAGCAGTTATTACTTTTATGTTAATATAAAAATAAGCACATGTCCCCTAGTGGCTTCTGGGGGCTTCTTCCACATCTGAAGGAACTGGAGTGGCACAGGAGATGGATGTCAAGGTCTCTGATAAATTCTTCTGGCTTTAAATATGGTGCCACCCCCCCCTTTTTTTTTTTTTGAAAGTAAGTTAGGTTTTTTTTAGGTCGGAAACCTCCTGCCAGAGTGGCAAAAAGGGGAGTTCCAAGAGAGGAAGAAGACCCAAATGGACTGGTGGTAATGGGCTTTTAAGTAGAATTTCAAAGAGGGGAAAAAAAAAAACCTTGACAATCAGATTGGCATTCAGTTACCAGACAGGGACAAAAACCATCAATAGACTTCATTTACAATTCTCTGTCCTGTCTGGCCTGCTAAGGGTGGGATAGGTAACTTGTTTTCACAATAAGCTGTGAGCTCAGGAGCAGCTCCCTTGCTATCCTCATAGTAAATTTGGAGATTCCAAAGGAAGGAAAGTGGGCAGCCTGTTCTTTCTTGCTGAAGATAACATTTTGGGAAAGGAAGCAAATATTTTACACCCCAAAGTCCAATGGGATCCCCTGACTCTCTGAACTCATCTGACTCCTCACATTTCCACCTCCTAAAGATGGAAGCTCTAACATCTGTTAGGGGAAACTGGGCGATGATCGCTCTGGCTGCTTCAGGCTGAAAAGGTGCATCTTTGGGAAGGGGAGTCAAGACAAGGTTCCAGCAGGAGGTGGCTTCTCCAGGGGATGCAGTGCCAGCTTGCAGGAATTGCTTCCATTGGAGGTTTCATGTGCATGGATTATGGCTTCTTTTGTAGATGGATAACATGTACATTTTTGACAAATGTCTGTGTAGTACATGTGTGAATTGCTTGATTTGAAAGTTGTAGGCCATTTGGTGGGAGCTGAGATGCCTGTTTTGGAATGTGAGTGATCCAAACTCTCCACAAAGCAGCAGTTTTCATGACTGTACTTGGCCGGCATACCTGTGTAGGGCCTGCGAGTCTATAAAACCTAAACCTTGACACTGACCATGGGTGCTCTCCAAGATGCGTTGTCCCTCATAGGCAGGCTGGAAGGGATTTTGGGACAATGCACATCGTTCTCCTCATCGTTGTGACTTACAGCTGGCCTCTGTTGCCCTTTCTGGAGCCCCTCAGTCTGTCAGATGGAGAATGGGCAGTCTGGAGACCTGTGACCAGAGTGAGCACAGGCACAGGTGGCTGGACGTGTATGAAGTCTATTGGCAGCCCTAGCCCAGCTGTGGGATGTTTCCTGATGTAGAGTGGAAAGGAAGCAGCAGAGGCCAATTCACCCCAGCAAGGACCCTGCCTTCAGCAGCAGTGGTCCTAGTGTGCAGCCAGCCAGCGAGTTCTGCTTCAGTTCTGTGTTGTACACTTGTGTGTGAGAGACACACAGACTCTTGATGGTATGACTGGTAGTGAAAATTGACAGAGAAAAATTACCAAAATAATCTCAAATGCAGGTAACTGATGACATTGATGTTTATGAGCTGGAAGAGTAAGCATTTTTTTTAAAGATTTATTTATTTGAAAGACAGAGTCACACAGAGAGAGGAGAGGCAGAGAGAGAGAGAGAGAGGTCTTCCAACTGCTGGTTCACTGCCTAATTGGCCGCAAAGGCTGGAGCTGCGCTGATCCAAAGCCAGGAGCCAGGAGCTTCCTCTGGGTCTCCCAGGCAGGTGCAGGGGCCCAAGGAGTTGGGCGATCTTCTACTGCTTCCCCAGGCATTAGCAGAGAGCTGGATGGGAAGTGGAGCAGCCAGGACTAGAACCAGCACCCATATGGGATGCCAGCACTTTAGGCCAGGGCATTAACCCGCTGCACCACAGCGCCGGCCCCAACAATAAGCATTAATTTGTGTTCCATACCAACTTAGAAACATTCCATTACACATGAGCAAACATTAAAGGTACAGGTCGTAAGGCTGAACTTTTTTTTAAAACTGTAAATGTATTTTATACTTTTGTAACTAAATTATGTAAGCATCTGTTACTCAGTTTGGGAAGATAATGATCCCCTGGAATTACATTTCTTTGGCCTCAGACCAGTGACATAGAAACAACAAAAAATGAATAGGAAGAGATTTAGTAACCTAGATTTTTGTTTTTCAGTCCTTTAGTCCACATTGAATTTGTTCCTGTTATATACTAATTCAGTTTGTTTTGCTTATAATTATTATTTATTCAGAGAATACTGAATCGCACAGACTTTTTTTCAAGATTCAAGCTAAAAGCTGGAATTCAATTATTTGAATACAGACATAATATGATGTGAATGGAATAAATATTTTTAAATCCAGGAAATTAGAAAACATTTTTTCAGACTATATTCAGTAATCTTTCTAATTCACAGAATCCTAAGTAATGTACAAAGGTTTAAAGAAACCTCATAATGGATTATTATTATTATTAACCCTTTTGATGGATTAAATTACGTTTGTGAAACTATTGCTAGGTAAAACATTTTTTGTACCAAAAATTTTTGTTCCTAAATATGATAGTATTTTTATTTGTCCAGGCACATTTTAACTTAAAATGAGAATATTTTTCTTAACAGTATTTTGATTCTATTTTATAAAAGGCAATAAAAGAAACTAAAGGTAATTATATACTTTTTAAAAAATAGACTTTCAGTGGCTGGCATGGTGGCATAGTAGATTACTACTACTTCACCAGCATCCTACATGGGGGCTGGTTTGAGAAGTGGCTGCACCACTTCCAATTGGCTTCATATTAATGGCCTGGGAAAGCAGTAAAAGGTGGCCCAGGTCTTTAGGCCACAGAAGATGCTCCTGGCTTTGGTTTGGCACAGCTCTGGCCAAACCGTATTTTAAAGTTCAAATACTTTAATAGAACCTAAATCTGGTCCTGATTTTCCCTTTGGTATATGAAATTTGCCATTGTGTTATCTATATTTCTAAGAATTTGAGTATTCCCTAAATAAATGCCATAACTATTTAATTATATGGCCACAGATATCTTTATATGAACCAAACAGGTGTTTCCAGAAATATTACCATAAAATTGATGTTTAACACCCCAAAAAATCTCATTTTTCTATACAGCCTTTATAGTAGTACCATTAGGTGGTGATGGCAAATTGACTTGGTCCGTACACACATGCGAGAGACCTGGATTGAATTCCTAGCTCCTGGCTTTGGTTCTGGCCATGACAGTCATTTGGAGAGAACCAGTAGATGGGAATTCTTTCTGTCTTTGCCTCTGTCTCTTTCTATCTCTGCCTCTGAATTGAATACGTAAAATACTATTATTAGAATTGGCATCTAGGGGTATAGAAGCAGGAACATGGTTGGTCCTTCTTTAGAATCTATCAGCAGCTCTGATGGCATAGGAGAAAGGGGGCAGTAGTAAAATCACTAAACAAATCACTTTGGCTTTATTTATTTCTCCTACTGCCCTCCACCCTCTCTCAAGTCTCTCATATGGGAAAAAAGTTTGACTTATAAAGTACAAAGGAGATAAGTAGGTTCTAGGTGTGGTAACATGGAGAAAGGATAGAGCAATACAACAGTTACCTTGGAGAGTGTGAACTTACTACTGTGCACGAAAAAAATCCAGAGAACAGGAAGTCTAAGTCTAGTTCTATGATAGCAGAATTGTGCTGTTCAAGATAACTTTAAGACCCAAAAGCACATTTTAAAAAGAAGGGAGAGTTCAGAGTGTGCAACTATCCTATTTTGCTTCTAAAGGGCATGCACCTGGATTAGTTTCCTAATCTGAACAGGTTGACTAGAATAAAGTCTTTGGAATTGTTTGAGAATATGTCAACCAGACTAAACCACTCTCTATCTCTGAACACTGTACATATAACCCTAGAATGAAAACTGTATCCCTATACACAGATGATACTGGGGCATATTTTAAATTTCAACATTTTTCTCAGTACCAAGCTATTTTTAATATCATAGCTATACTACTGATGTTCCTTATATTTCTAGGCACATAATACCCATTATCAAATATTTCACATAGCATGTGACCTCATTTTCAACTCTCAGTTAAATATTTTGATAAGATTCAAATATAACTAAATTTAAAACTTTAATACTATCAAAATAGCAGTTCATGCAAAGTAACACTGTCACCACATGAAATAGATACTCAGCTATGTGACTACCCATATTGTGAGTCACATTAGCTATCTTTATCAGTAAGCCACAATTCTGTCATTGACTAAACTAAAACCAAATGTAACCCACTCTCGTACTGCAGAAGAAACTAAAAGGAATACATTCCTAAGGAGCAGAAAATGAAGATTGTGTTCATATCACTCATCTCCCTGCAAACTCCTGCCCCTCTAGAGTGCTGAGCAAACAGATCTTCCTCCTAAGTACCATTTAATTTCAATTACCCCATTTGGTCTTTTCCAGATCCTTGATAAAAGCTTCCACTGTAACTCCAGTGATCAGTTGTGCTAGTTATTTCAAGTTTCTCTCTCTTGCTAAAGCACAAGTGCTCCAAGAGGAGGAGTCTGTGTTTTGATTCCTTTGGGTCCATTAGTTTTAACAGATGGGCTTGTCTACAAAAGAAGTCAAGAAAGATATGCAGAATGAAGATGTATTCTTGTGAGTAGGGAGGGAGAGACAGAGCTCAGAAAAATACTTGAAAGCCCTGGATTAACAATAAAATGAGAAAACTAACTGCTACAGGGCCCGGCATTGTGGCACAGTGGGTTAAAACCCCATCCTGCAGTGCCGGCGTCCCATATGCGTGCCAGTTTTTTGTCCCAGCTGCTGCATTTCTGAACCAGCTCTCTGTTATGGCCAGGGAAAGCAGTGGAAGATGGTTCAAGTCCTTGGGCCTCTGCACCCATGTGGGAGACCTGGAAGAAGCTCCTGGCTCCTGGCTTCGGACCAGCTCAGCTCTGGCCATTGCGGTCATCAGGGGAAGTGAACCAAAGGATGGAAGATCCCCCCGCTCTGGCTCTACCTCTCTCTGTAACTCCATCATTCAAATAAATAAAATAAATCATAAAAAAAATAACTGCTGCCACTGTGTCCCAACAAGCAAGGCAATGTGTCTACAAAATAGACAAATATTAAATCTCCATTTCTAATAAAATTTCTTTGAAAATTTCTCCCTTAAACCATATTTTTGAGTATGACAACCTGCTGTGAAGTCAAGTATCAGGTAATGAAAATTCAATAAAGTTCAATATATTACTACTAAGCAAGCTAGTAAGTAAATAAATACAGAAGTTGTAATTTTTTTTGACAGGCAGAGTGGACAGTGAGAGAGAGACAGAGAGAAAGGTCTTCCTTTGCCGTTGGTTCACCCTCCAATGGCCGCCACAGCCAGCACACTGCGCTGATCCAAAGCCAGGAGCCAGGTGCTTCTCCTGGTCTCCCATGGGGTGCAGGGCCCAAGGACCTGGGCCATCCTCCACTGCACTCCCGGGCCACAGCAGAGAGCTGGACTGGGAGAGAAGCAACTGGGACAGAATCTGGCGCCGTAACCAGGACTAGAACCCTGTGTGCTGGCGCTGCAAGGCGGAGGATTAGCCTAGTGAGCCGCAGCGCCAGCCAATCCTATGTTTCAAATGAATGCCTGTCTACCCAAAGATAAACACTGACATGCCTTGGATGATGGGGCTTATGGATGACTATGTAAATAAACAAGCTTAAACAACTCCCCCCCACACACACACACACACACAGCTTGGCGGAAGATAACTGAAATGGCTTAAAGTGGTTTCCGAAGGAAAGGAGCTCACATTGTAACAGTAGGGTCAAACCAGCTTGGTTACTTAATTCAAGACTATAAATGCAAAAATAAGTTAATGTAAGGCTACAGACACAAAAATCAGCTAACCTTTTTAATGGAAGGTAAATTTCAGAGCCTTAAGTAATTAATTCAGAGAGATTATACTCATACAATATAAAAAAAGATACTAATCAGTTCTACTATCATTTGTCAAGAAGACATGTTCATCATTAAAAATATTTCTTTCTCCTTCAAAAGTGTCTTCACTGTGGAGATTACAACAAAGGGTCATATTTTATCTTTGGTTTCTGAAAAACAACAAGGTTATATACATTGTGCTCCCTGAAATCATAACTATAAAGATTGTGGTGCTTCTGGGACAAATTCAGAAACTAGAAATAAGAACACATGATAATGAGATTGTTAGATTCAATAGAGGAATCGGTTACATAAAGATTCACCATATATAAGCTGTAAGTAACTATAGATAAATCAGTTTCTTAAAATACTCATTTATTACCAATTTAGAACTATGATTATTTTTTTTAAAAAAACTTTTGAGATAAGGGTCAAATTTGTCAGGTGAAAAAGTTGATTAAAATTTAAAGGAGTGGCCATTTGGGGGGTGAACCAATGGAAGCGAGACCTTTCTCTCTGTCTCTCACTGTCTAACTCTGCCTGTCCAAAAAAAAAGTTAAAAGAAACTTTAAAAAAGAGACGGAAAGGACATGTGAAGAAAGAAAACTTGTTACCTACTAACCATATGTTATGTAATGGGGCCAGGGTTCCATACAATTTATAGGTAACTACAACTGTATAACATAGGTGCTGTTAAAAATCTCATTTTACAGATGAGGTAATTAGCAATCAGAGAGGTTAGTTACCTTGCCTCAGGTTATATGTTTAGTAAATGGCAGAGCTAAGATGTCAACTTTGTCTCATTTCCTTGTGCTTTTTCCATTAGCTTCCTTAAATCATGTATTTATTCTTAAGAACTTACAAAGTTTCTATCATATAATTATAAATTCACAACAAAATACAGGCAACAAAGTGAAGTCAGGAAAGCAATGCCATCAGAAAAGAAAGCTGAATTCTAATCCCTGCTTCCTCCTCTGCTACCTACTAAGGCATGAAACTGTGGAAAAATAATTAAAATATCTAGGCCTTAGAAATTTAAGATGGTGGCATGGAGGGGAGAGGATTCAGGTTGATCCCCCTTATCTGTAGTATAACTGCCAGCAGATTAATTGGTTCCAATCAGATCATATTATTAAACACAACAAAATAAACAAAATTTTATTGTAGGAGTGTGACTAGAACCCAAGTTTCTGAATTTCAAATCTTGTTGTCCAAAGAAGAATTGTGTCCCACTAACATTCTCATCTCTGATAATTTGAACCACTGTTTATTATTTAAATGAGATGTATGAGAATCTTACATATGAATGTAAAATGTACTGAACCAAAAAAATGTGAATGATGGGAAGGTATTTCTTGTATCCTCTCAAGTTGCTGATTATACATAATATATATGTATTATCCTATAAATTCCCTAATGTCAACTCTATTTTATTAACCTCACTTCAAAAGTGAAGAAACGGAGGCAAAGACTGTCCAAAGTCTTCAAAGTATTTTATGCAGCACATTATGTTTAGATATTATTTTCAAACAATGACAAACTACGCATCCTTAAAACTAGCAGTGTAACACTACAATATATAAGTAATAAAAAAACCCAGTGATTTCCATAATCAAAAGAAGACAGAATTCAAACATTAGTAAAACTTCAAAATATGCTGCAAAAGGGTGCATATGTTAGAGGGTGAACACCAAGGCATAAAGCTTTCTGCTTGCATGGGGTTAGCGAAAATACATAATATGATGGTTTTGCATTTAGGTTTCCTTTTTTTTTTAACAGACAGAGTTAGACAGTGAGAGAGAGAGACAGAGAGAAAGATTTTTCCTCCATTGGTTCACCTCCCAAATGGCCACTACGGCTGGCGCTGTGCCAATCTGAAGCCAGGAGCCAGGTGCTTCTTCCTGGTCTCCCATGTGAGTGCAGGGCCCAAGCACTTGGGCCATCCTCCACTGCCTTCAGAGAGCTGGACTGGAAGAGGAGCAACCAGGACAGAACCTGGCACCCCAAACAGGACTAGAACCTGGGGTGCCGGCGCCGCAGGTGGAGCAATGGTGCCGGCCTTCCATTTAGATTTTCAGTAGGCTTTGTTTTACATGTTTTACCCCAGTTTTTAAAAGAGTTGTGGGAAGGAAGCAGATCAGACAACACAATGCCCTTTTTACAGATGAGAAACTAAATCGTTACCCTAGACATCAGCTCTAGTATGTCAGTGGTAGGCTTTAGGCCTGAGCTGTCTGATTATGAAGAAAGGTTAGGATTTCTGAGGCAGTTTAAACAGTTGTCACACAAAAGGACTTCTGAACATTGGAAAATTTATGTTTTTTTGAATAACATGTTACTAGTTAATTTAAAAGAGCTGTAATGGCAACAGAAAAATAATTTTCATCTTCTAAAGCAAATTTTACTAATAATTCTGTGGCTATTTTAATGTGACACTGCTACATTTTCCAGGTTTTGTCTATTAACATTAATAAGAAAATATACACCAGCTCTGTGCTTCTATGAATTCTACTTTAACCCAAGTGCCAAATTCACAATTAAGTTATTACATTATAAGAGCTGCTGCCTACTGGGTAGAAAAATATTAATTTCACACTTTAAATACTATAAAACCATTTAACAGCAGTGTTGGCCTGCCAACTATGAAAAGCCTGCTTTTACATAGTATACTGTATTACCTGAACTTTTTATCTTGCCTTTTTATTACAACACTAAATTAATATGCTAACATTACAACAGTGACAAGCATTGATTAAAAATATGTAGTGAACAACAATAGTATTTATTGTGCAAAGTTACCTTAGGAATTTTTCAAAACATAATCATAATTCAGTAATACTAATTTATTTTAATCTTCAAATATTCAAGGAAAAAATAAACTAAAAAATACCATTCTATCTTCACAATACAACATTTCTCTTTATATTGTGTCTGTTATTTATTATAATTAAACTACAAATGAAACTATAAGCTAGAATTCACCAGTGAAATTTATACACATGTGAAGACATTTTTCTGCCTCTGAAATCCATACTCTCCCTCCATGTTGACTTGGTGATTGTTTATTATATTTACCCTTTCTAATAGTATTTCCATCATCTATTTTACATCTATTATCATATTAACATTCCTCAGTCACATGCTAAATCATTAATTAATTAATTTAACTATCTTTTACATTCATGCTTTTGCTTGCTGTGATCAGCTGTGACAGGTTCAGAGAGGGGAATCTCTCTATTATTTAAGATGTCAAAGTCTAGCTTTATATTACCCTTTAGGACTAAAAGTAGGATTTGGAGAACTACAGCATTTATAAAGTAGGACGGGCAGGGCACAGTGAAAATACCACAACTGTATAGGTGCTTCACTGCTGTGAAGCTGCCCTTCCAGAATTCCACAGGCACATAAAGGCTTTCATAGTGTTTGTGACACTTGAACGACTATTTACACTGATTCCAAGTGGTAGAAAATAAAGATGTCAAGTATTTCAGTTATCATCTCATTTCTGGAATTCATAAACAAATTGTAACAATGTTCCCATTTACCACCTTCTGAAGTGCTTCCTGTATCCAAGGCACCATTCTACACATAAAGCCAGCCTGGGATCTGAGGAAACAAATGACACAGCCCGGGAAGGGAGGTGGAATATGGATACAAATAAGAACACAAACTACCCAAATTCTCCATGTTTACTATAGAAAAATGATAGAGTTTAATACTGAAATGAGTTTCAAGGTACACAATGCTTCTCACATATATCTTATAGAGCTGTTAGACAAGCAGCAGAACTAATGCTTCCTAAGGACAATTAACTCAAAGTATTTCTTCCAAAATATACATGGTCCTCTACAATGGTAAAATGTACTAATATTGAATCTGCACTTTCTTTTCCTAAAAGAAAAAAGTCAAGATCTTACACAACTTGGTTCAGTATAGAAATTCTCAAAGAATACTGAAAATACTTTATACTTTGTTCTTCCTGGGTTTTCTGTTAATAAACATTTGCTGTTTATTATGTTATCATAAATGCATCACATGACCAGCACTGTGGCTCACTAGGCTTATCCTCTGCCTGTGGTGCTGGCACACCATGTTCTAGTCCTGGTCAGGGTGCTGGATTCTGTCCGGGTTGCTCCTCTTCCAGTTCAGGTCTCTGCTGCGGCCGGGAGTGCAGTGGAGGATGGCCCAAGTGCTTGGGCCCTGCACCCACTCGGGTGACCAGGAGGAAGCACCTGGCTCCTGGCTTCTGATCAGCGCAGCACAGGGCCACAACGCGCTGGCAGTAGCAGCCACTTGCGGGGTGAACCAATGGAAAGAGAAGACCTTTCTCTCTGTCTCTATCGCTCACTGTGTAACGCTGCCTATCAAAAAATAAATAAATAAATAAATAAAAGCATTATAAATGTTATAATAAACATAAAGAAAAATACAAGTTGTGAAGTGAATGGTAACAAAAAATAAATAAAATACATATTTCTTTACTACTGAATCCTTTCAAATAACTACTGTTTGAGCTGTAACTGCCCTGTTTGCTAAGAGCCCTAAAAGGGCATTAACAAACAGCACTTAATTCAATCACATTTACATTTTAACCTTTCGAAGGTACTCTGAAAGAAGTCTTAACACTGTAAAAGATACATGGAAAAACAAAGGGCAGATTATAACGAACGTTAATACTACATGTACATTTGTTGTAATCAGTGTACTATAGGATAGGCGAGCAACAGATATCTGATGTAAGCTCATTTACAAGCATTTGGGATATTACAGTTTCTGTTACTCATTATTTCTGCAGATAATCACATATCACAGTAATATTTATATATTATCACATTTTAAAAGCACAAGTCCTAATTCCTTGCTATTCTAAGATTAGAATCCTCTAAGATATTGGATCTTATACATTATCCTGTAATATTCTATATCTCTGTATTTACTACCTACCTACAAGAACTAAAAGTCTCTTCAGAGTCCAAAGCAGAGCTTGGTTCTCTTCCATTTTTATTGGAATCTCCTGGAAAAAATTTAATAAACACACTAAAATAATGGAGAATGCAAAGCAACGTTTCAGTTAAGAAACAGCTGTGTAACAGTTCTATGCAGTATATTAGCCAAAAAAAAAAAAATCCCCTTGCCCCTTCCTTAAATTATCTTCTGTACTTCTTTTAGGAAAAATACTCATCTTGAAGCCACACTATAATCCAACAGTACTCCTAATTTGCATAATAATGCTATCAATGTAATTACTAAGAAGAATAAATGAAGTACAGTACAGGTTTTTTTCCTTACAAATTTATACATTTCAATTTCGTCTGTAGAATAAAAATACTTTTACTAAAGAAACTGAAAATGCTAATCAATGCCAATATAATATATAATATATACTAAGTATAAATATAAGTTCTCAAAATATATATTTCAAAGTTTAGTTATGGAACAATAGTTCCCCATGATTAAACAGATCATTCGTTCTTCACAAAATTACAAAACTGACAGAAAATCCTAAAAGGCATAAACCATTTAGATATAGGCTAGCATTTTCATAAAAGGGAGTTTTCTGTTGGTGACCAAGTCTCCATGCTAACAACCGGGACAGCCCAAGACAAACTCAGGAGAGAACAGGCCCGGAAGGTTTTCCAGCTCCCTTGTCTCCACCTGCCAGACACTGAGGACGCAGAGATGAACAGAAAGCAGATGTGGCAGGCAGTGGCCAGAAACAGATTGTAGGGCGGCAGGGGCGGGCCGGGGCCGCGTCCACAAGCCAAGGGCAGCTGAGGGGCCGGCGGACCGAGCGCGGAGCACCGCGTGGCCCCGGCCGCGCCCTCACCTCCTGTCTGTCACCTGGCAGCGCGTCCTGAGCCCCGAGGCCGGATCCTGCGCCGGCGTGGCGCCCTTCAGGTACAGGAACCCGTAGTCCTCGGGCACCAGGACTCCAGGCTGCTGACGACACAGCTGAGCGGGGCAGCGGGTCGGGCTCAGGGCGGCCGCGCCCGGCCCGGGCCTCCCCCGCGGGCCTCGGGGATCCGGGGGTCCCTGCTCGGGCGAGGCGCTGGGCTCGGAGGAGGGGGCCGCGGGCTCAGGGGAGGGGACGGGGGGCTCCGGGGAGGGACGGGCTCTGGGGAGGGGGTTGTGGGGCTCTGGGGAGGGGCGGGGGGCTCGGAGGAGGGGCCGCGGGCGCTGGAGAGGGGCGGGGGCTCTGGGGAGGGGGCGCGGGGCTCTGGGGAGGGACGGGGGCTCTGGAGAGGGTCAGGGGGCTCTGAGGAGGACCGAGGGAGCTGTGGGGAGGGGGCCGCAGGGACTCTGGGGAGGGGCCGGGGCTCTGGGGAGGGCCTGGGGGCTCTGGGGAGGGGGTTGTGGGGCTCTGGGGAGGGGCGGGGGGCTCTGGGGAGGGCCTGGGGGCTGTGGGGAGGGGGCCGCGGGCTCTGGGGAGGGGACGGGGGGCTCCGGGGAGGGACGGGCTCTGGGGAGGGGGTTGTGGGGCTCTGGGGAGGGGCGGGGGGCTCTGGGGAGGGCCTGGGGGCTGTGGGGAGGGGGCCGCGGGCTCTGGGGAGGGGACGGGGGGCTCTGGGGAGGGGGCCAGGGGAATCTGGAGAGGGGGCCGGGGGCTCTGAGGAGGGGGCCGCGGGCTCTGGGGGGGGGCGGGGGGCTCTGGAGAGGGGGCTGGGGACTCTCAGGAGGGGCTGCTGGCTCTGGGGAGGTTTGGGGGACTCGGGGGAGGGGGCCATGGGCTCTGTGGAGGGGCGGGGGGCTCTCGAGAGGGGTCCTGGAACTCTGAGGAGGGGCCCCGGGACTCTGGGGAGGGGGCCGCGGGCTCTGGACCAGATTTAGGTTCTATTGAAGTATTTGAATTTTAAAATACTGTAAAATTTTTGTAGTAGGGTCACTTATAGCTAACATTAGAGTTTTGATGAAAATGTAATTTGGAAAGGGAAATAATAAGAAAATGGTTAATCTTTCATTGTGATTTGGAGACACTTATTTTAAAAAATCAGTAAGAAAAATACTACTGGATCCAGCACTGTGGTGCAGCTGGTTAAACTGCTGCCTATAGCTCCTGCATCACCAGTTCTAATCCCGGCTGCTCCAACTCTGATCCAGCTTCCAACTAATGCTTCTGGGAAAGATGGTGCAACAGGAGATGGCTCAAGTGCTAAGGCCCTTTGTATCCATGTTGGAGACCCAGATGAAGTTCCTGGCTCCTGCTTTAGCTCCTGACCAGCCCCAGCCGATGCAGTCATTTGGAGAGTGAACCAGCATACTCTAACCAACCAGAATATAATCAGAAACTTAGAAAAGAAATAATTGAATGGCTGAAAGGTCTGTTGATTAAAGTATATTTCATCACAGGAAGGCTTTACCAATCAACCCTATTTTCTTCCATTTAGTCTTATTTCTCATTTCTCCCTTTATTTACAATTTAAGAAGATGATAGTTTATGATGTCAAAATAGACTGAAATATGCAATAAGTGTCAAGTCTGAGCAAATGACAAAGGTGTATAGATTTGAGATTTCTAAAAGCTAATGTCCAGTAGTCTCCTCTTATTCCCTAGTACATTCTAAGACCTCAGGAGTGTTGTGTACATCAGTAGATGCATGAAACCACAGAAAATTCATGCTTTGGCCCTCCAAACTAAGTCCTTACTATCACACACTATGGCTGAAACTTCTGTAATTTTAGGCACAAGGCTAAACTAGCCTGACATTCTTTTTCTCCCCTCGCAAGATCATTGATAAAAATTTCATCCCTAATGTAGGTCAACCTCAGGGTATATATTTTTTCTTTATTAAGTCAGTTTTACCTTTTTAGTTTGCTTTTCTGTGAGATACCTGAATTGCCACATCACTATTCTTGTGCTTTGGAATCATTTTTAAACAGAATAAAGCTTCCTTGAGCATAAGCATTGTGACTCCCTAACAGCCACTCTGATGACTTGAAATGGCTCCCACGTGGCTAATGGGTGGAAGTGTGCACAGCATGGATACTCTGGGCAAGGCAGAGCAAAATGGCATGAGATTTCATCACACCACTCATTACCACATACAGTTTACAACTCTGAAATTCTTTATTTATGGCATTTTCCATTTAATATTTTTGGACCCTCATTGACCAGGCATAACAAGCCATAGAAAGTGAAACTGCACATAAGTGGGGACTACTGTATGGGCATTAAATTGACTGGTAACAGATATCCCCATGAGCATGTGAGAAGTCCCTCTAAAAATAGAAAGGAGAGGTCTACAGCCAAAAACATTATTTAATGTAGGGACACATAGCCAGGTATTTTTGAACTGTACAACACATATGGACAAAACAACTTTTAAGTTTTGGAATGTATTGGTACTCTGCCTGACACTGCAGGTGGATAAAGGGTGTTCAATCAGTAAAGTGTATGCAGATCTTCCAAAATCTTAAAAATCTGGAGCACTTCTGAATCCTAACCATTTTGGATAAGGATGTTCACCTTGTAATGATTTTTAGTGAGTTTTTTAGGAGGCTTAGGTGGTGATGTACATCTCCAGAAGCCTCTGTGAATTGTTTACTCAGGTACATTAATCCCAACAAATTTGAAGTACATATTTGACCTTAAACTAAAGTTGATCACATGACCCATTTACTTTCTTTTTAACCTGTCCTTTCTTGGTTCTTTTAGACAATCTGTTGTTGAGTCTGCACATATCCACATCTGGGTGAGGGTCTTTCCAGCAATGTCACCATTGGTACCTAATAGAACTAACACTGCTGCCACTGAGAATGGACTTTACTCACTTTCACATGTGTATATGACAAGAGTTTGGTGAGAGGAGACAGTGGTCTGAGGGTGGTGGTGTGACAGAAATACCATGGGAAAAGGCAATGAGAGAGATGGGAAAGAAAAAGAAACTGTTACATACTTATCTGATAGTTCTGACTAGTGCCACTATGCATTTAGAATTATGACATACTGTATAGAAGCCTCTTTTAAGGAATTACTTTGATTTATTTGACATGTATTAGCCAACTTAAAAAAAGTTTTTTTTTTAAATTGAATTGTATTTAGTTACACAGAAATGCACAAATACACATACTCTCAGTGAGAGAGGAGAGAGGAGAGGAGAGAAGAGGAGAGGAGAGAAGAGGAGAGGAGAGGAGAGGAGAGAAGAGGAGAGGAGAGGAGAAGAGAGAGAGAAAGCTTAGATCCCCTAGTTGGAGGGAGAGGGGAGAGGGCAGAGGGCAGAGGAGAGAGGAGAGAGGGGAGAGGAGAGAGGAGAGAGGAGAGAGGAGAGAGAACAAGCTTAGATCCCATAGTTGGCTCCCCAAATGCCCACAGTGGCAGTTAGGCCATTCAAACACTGGAGCTGAGAACCAATTCAGGGCCCCTCCTAGGTGGCAGGGACCCAAGTACTTGAGCTATCACCTGCTGCCTCCCAGAATGTACATTAGCGGGAAGCTAGAAATGGGAGTAGAATTGAGATTCAAATCAGACACAGATATGGGATGTGGGCATGTTAACTGGCTTTTTAACAACCAGGTCAAATGTCTGAACCTTTTTACTTTTAATGTTTGTTTTCTTTCTCCAGTTGTACTACATGTGATTATGTATCATGTGTATATTTATCTTTATATTCCTTGAAACTTTACAGATCTGCTTTAAAACCTGTGTGTGTGTGTGTGTGTGTGTTTATTATCATTGTTAAAACATTTTGAGCTTCACTGTTCATTATGGAAACCATTAGCCATATAAAATTTGACTTAATTAAAATAAAATATGTAATTATTAAATTGCATTAGCCTTATTTCAACTTCTTAGTTACTATGTGTGATGAGTGGTTACCATTTTGAACAGTTAGTTATAGAATATTTCTGTGTTCTCAGAAAAAATGTTGTTGGATAGTGGTGGTGTAGAACTTGTACAGTGAATGGTGGATTCACTTAAAATGTAACTTATTTTCATCTTTAAAAGAAAATATTTAACAAACATCTATTTCTATTTTTATAATATTCCATAAGTCCATCTAGTGTTGGAAAACATGCTTTAAGAGATAAAATGGAGACCAGCATCATCGCGCAATGGGTTAAGCCACCACCTTTGACAGCAGCACCCTGTACAAGGGCAGGTTTCAGTCCCAGATGCTCTGCTTCCAATCCAGCTCCCTGCTAATGCCCGCAGGGAAAGCAGTGGAGGATGGCAGAAGTACTTGGGCCCCTGCCACTCATGTGGGAGAACAGATGGATTTCCAAGCTCCTGGTTTTGGCCTTGCTCATCCCATTTAGGAGGTGAGCTGGTGGAAAGAGGATCTCTATCTCCCTCTCACTCTGTGACTCTACCTTTAAAATAATTTTTTTTTAAAAAAAGAGATAAAATTCCTTTCTCTGAAGGGAGGAGAGAACTTCCACTTTGACTATGACCCTGTTGGAATAAGATCAAAGTCGGCAAACCCTAAAGGCTTCCATAGCCTTGGCAACTCATGACTAGAGCCTAGGGAGATTACTGACGCCATAAACAAGAGTGTTAAATTGTTAAATCAACATCAGGAGTCACTGTGTACTTACCTCTCATGTGGGATCTGCCCATAATGGGTTGCCCAATGTGAAGTAATGCTAAAACTAGTACTTAAACAGTATTTTTACACTTTGTGTTTCTGTGTGGGTGCAAACGGATGAAATCTTTACTTAGTATATACTGAATCGATCTCCTGACTATAACGATAATTGAAAATGAAAAAAAAAAAACTTGGCGTTAAATTGGAAATTGCATAGAAAATTAATCAATTTTTAAAAAAATATCATGTAGGATCTCTTCCATTAATGTGCTGTACACTGTGATTTAATGCTATAGCTAGTACTCCAACAGTATTATTCACTTTGTGTTGCTATATGGGGGCAAACTGTTGAAATCTTTACTTAATATATACTAAACTGATCTTCTGTATATAAAGAGAATTGAAAATGAATCTTGATGTGAATGGAAGGGGAGAGGGAGCGGGAAAGGGGAGGGTTGGGGGGTGGGAGGGAAGTTATGGGGGGGAAGCCATTGTAATCCATAAGCTGTACTTTGGAAATTTATATTCATTAAATAAAAGCTTTAAAAAAAGAGATAAAATGACCTTTTAATTAGGACTTGGGATTTTACTAAATAAATGACTATTTTTAAGTTGTTGGAAAATAATTTGTTCTTGACTGTATAAGTATTTCCTTTTCTGTACTGCTTACCTTACAAACTGTGTGGCCACTTCTTTACCTTGTTATAGAAAGTTAGACATCAAGCTTATGTCAGTTATCCTACATACCAACATAAATGAGGTAGGATGGCAGTAAGAAGAGAGTGGGGGAGATATGCAGAGAAACGTCTCAAAGAAGGGAATTCTTCCTTATGTATTAATGATATCAGAAATGCCTTTAGGGGCAAGTATTTGGCCTATCGGTTAAGATGCCTACATCTCACATTGGAGTACCTAGATTTGATCCCTAGCTCCAGTTCCCCAATTCAGCTTCTAGCCAAGGTGGACCCTAGAAGACAGTGGTGATGCCCAAAGTACTTGAGTCCCTACCACCCATATTGGAGCTGTGGATTGAATTCCTGGCTACCAGCTCTGGGCTGGTCCAGGCCTGGCTGTGCAGGCATGTGGGGAATGGGCCAGTGGATGGGACATCTCTTTTTCTATCTCTGTTTCATTCTATATCTCTCTGTCTCTCAAGTAAATCAAGAAAAAAATCAAAAGAAATCACAGTAGACCACAGAATAGAAAATTTATTCACTTCAGATAATTTCACAGAGATTTCCTAGTACAGTGCCCTTTCCTCACCTCATTCCTAAATGTTGATCCTGTTTTAAAAAAACTACATAATGATCCACTATATTTTATAGTTTTATGAAATTAAAAATGAGGTAAAACATTCCATAAAGTTAAACTTATGCACATTTTCTTGATTGTTTTTATAAAAGAATAATTGAATTTCCCAACTTTAATGTGACCTTAGAAACTGCTAAATTTTAGTTTTGAAGGAAAAATATGTTTTTGTACAAAATCAGGCATTATATCGACAGTCCACAAGGTTTTTTTTAATTCAGTTCTTTATGTCTTTGTGGATATTGAGGTGGAATCTCAGGATTTCTCAGTTCAAACCTTAACCTAAAATCATCATAACTTTAGCAGTCAGTCACTCATGCAGGGAAGTGTTCTTTGCTTTTGTTCCAGTGGGGCCTCCTCATATGGGAACATGTTTCATCTAGACATATGAAGATATTTGTATTAGGCTGATAATTGTGCATTCTGTTTTTATATGTATTTAAAATGTGTAAGTGACGTGCCCTGATGTTTCATTATGGAGGGAAAAAAGCTTTAAATAAAAGTAAGTTTTAAAAATTCCTGGTACAGGAAACAAAGTTTCTAATTGCCTTTTAGAGACTCTGAGTTTCCTCATTACCTGTGTTTTAAGCTACACGAGGTAATTATAGATAACATCAGTGTTTAACCTGTTGATCTTGGCACCTGCACTCCTAACGTTGTAGCTTACCCATATCTGGTGCCACACTTTACAGTCTGATGCGGATTTACTTAATTTACACTTCTCATATTTCCATTAATTATAATTAGATATTCCTTCTCCTATTTGGATAGTATTTTTAAAATCGTACTTTTAAAATGGTATAAAAGTATATACATTAATTCAAATATTTTCTAGTCCTGTATTAGCACATAATGTAGTCATTTGTACATCATTTTTTAAAACAATTAAATTTAACAATGAGTGGCCGCCGCCGCTCCTGCTGAGGCGGAGGCCATGGGGGCCATGGAGGCGGAGGCCGAGGCCCCGGCACAGGGGACACCCGGAACACAGGCCGGGCTCAGCCATGCTGCGGAGCTGGTCGGAGCCCCCCCCTCCCAACCTGCTCAGAGCCTGGCCATGGCGCAGCCACCGCCATGGCGCAGAGCCTCCAGGTGGAGATCCCCAACTTCGGCCACGGCATCTTGGAGCACCTCAGCGAACAGCGGCTGCAGGGCCTGTCCTGTGAGGTGTTGGTGGTGATCAGGGGTCAGTCCTTCGAGGTCCACCGGGCTGGGCTGGTCGACAGCAGCTCCTACTCCCGGGGCCTGTGCAACAGCAGCCGCAGCACCATGGTGGAGCTGCTGGTGGCCATGCAGCCGCAGTCTTTCCAGCAACCCCTGAGCTCCTGCTACACGGGTCGACTGAGCACGAACGTGGGGGACCAATTCCTGCTCACGGACATGGCGGGCTTCCTGCAGATCCAGGAGATCATGGAGAAAGGCGCCAAGTTCTTCCTGAAGGCGAGCTCCCGGAGCTGCGACTCCCAGGGCCTGCATGCAGAGGGGCGCCCTCATCCTAGCCACAGAGCCCCGTGGCGCAGACTTCTGGCTGGCCGGCCTGCAGCTTGCCGCTGCCCCTCGTGTCGCAGGTCAGGACGGAGCAGCAGGAGTCGGACTAGGTGCAGTGCACGCCCGTGGCCAAGCTGCTGTGGGACGGTGGCTCCAAGGAGGCTGGGGGCTGCTGCGGCGGCAGTGGTGGTAACCGCAAGATGGCCAAGTTCTCCGTGCTGTACCTGGCAGCCAATTGGCAGCCCCCGCAGCGGGCCCGTGGTGGCTGCCGCGCAGCCCATGGGGGTGGCCCTGGCCGCGGGGGTGGGCGGGGCAGCTGGCGGGGGGTGGTGGTGGTGGTGGTGGTGGTGGTGGCTGCAGCGGGCATGGGGAGTGGGCCCAGCACGTCGGAGCGCAGGAGCCAGTGCACCTGGAGCGCCTACACCAGTGACAGCCCAGCTCCTACCAGGAGAAGGAGAGAAAAGGTTGAGGCCCTCCCGGAACCTGCAGTCAGATCCGGGTGCGGCAAGATTGGTGTTGCTTCCGGCCCAGCTCATCGACTAGATTGGCACCCGTTGACACCCTCAGCTCCAGGACGAGGGTGACCGCTCCAAGAAGCAGGAGCTGGTGACAGGCGCCAAGGTGTGTATCAGAGGGCGCAGCTCAGGAACCCGGCACCAGGTCTTGCTGTGGCCGCTCCTTGCCACCTCCTTTGACCTGAACGCACTGGCCCCCAGCTGTGGCTCCAGCAAACCACTGGACAGCTGCGCCCTGCACGCCAGAACTTCAAGGAGAGCGAGAGGAATGCCATCACGGCCGGCGTGTGCCCCAACGCATTCCGGGTCGTGCGCCAGAGCTGGATGCCCAAGCTGAAGCTGCTCACCCGAGGGCGCCCCTGCACCACCTGCATCAGCGACTCAGGTAAGATGGAGCCAGAGGTGACAGGCGGGGAGTATGGCTTCCAGCCAGCCAGCTATGGGGCGAGGCAGCCCCTAGGCGAGGGAGGCCCTGCAGTAACTGCGCCCCACACCCCACCCAGGGGTGCCTTCACACTCCTCCACCCCATCTGGGGGCCATCACACTCCCCCACCCCACCCCGGGAGGGCTGTCACACTCCCCCACACCACCTGGGGGGGCTGCCACACTCCCCCAACCCACCCCTCTGTCCTGTCACACACACCTTGGTCAGGAGCTACTGTCTGTCACTCCCCAGGCCCCATGGGGGGCACTGCATGCTCCTGGGTCCCCCTCCCCTGTCCCAGCCCCTTCCCCAAGGTGAGCCGCTGGGTGGGACCGGGCAGGGGGCAGGTAGGCCCTGGTTTCCTTCTTCCACACAGGGCACCCCTTCCCTCACCCCAAGTGTTATGCCCCCCCCACAAATCCAGGCACGGGCAGGGGCCTGTCTGGCAGAAGTCCTTCCTCAGCCTCCGCTGGGATGGAAGGGGGCTCTCAGGACCCCTCCCCACCCCCACCCATCCCCCAGTGCTTCCAGGCCTCCAAAGCGCCTTCCTGCCTCCTCCTCAGTCCCTGAGCCTGGGTGCTGGGGCAGGAAGACTGCAGGCACTTCCAGTCGTACAGTGGAGCCAACAGGCTCAGAGCAATGCCACAAGCAGCCTAAGGTGGCTGGGGGTGGCGGCTCAGCACCTGCTCTCACCCCTCCACCCAGCCCGTGTCCCCTGGAGCTGCAGGGAGGGAGATCCTCAGCCAAGGATCCTCACCTTGGGCTAGCGGTGTGTGTGTGTGAGTGTGTGTGTGTGCATGCGTGCATGCAACTTGAATGAAAGTAAAAAGGGGCAGAGTGGGACTGGGGTTGGAATGGCGGGTAGGGAGCAGGCTGGGAGTGGTGGGGCTGCTGTCCTCCCCTCTGTTCCCCACCTCCCGCCCCTGCCCTGCCACTCCCCATCCCACCCTGGGACAGGGCCCCCCAGCCCCTTACCCATGTACATAACTTTTAAAAACATTTTCTAGATTTCCTTTTATTTTTCAAACCAACCAGATTGAGTCTGACTCCACCAGCCCACCTGCAGGTCCCCAGTGGGGGTGGGACACACTGTAGAAGGCAGGATATGGGGGTGGGGGGGCATGTGTTGAATAGGCAGGCAGAGTGCATGTGCTTGTGTGTGGAGTGTGGCTGCGTGTTCCTGACACGGGCCCCATTGGTCTGACCTGTTTCCCTCCCTCCCTCAACTTCCCCCCTCCAAGCTGTATTTCAAGGGAAGTCCCTGGCCTTGGCTGGTTGGGTGAGCCTGGTTCCCCCAGGGGCAGAGCAGGGCCTGCTTGGGCTGCTGGCAGAGTTTTTCTCTCTCACTATTCCTCTCATTCTCCTTGCCCAGGGCAAGTGTGTGTGTATGGGAGTGTGTGTATGTGTGCATGTGCACACGGAGGCTTCTTCTCCACCCCCACACCTCTCACCCCCCCCATTACCAGCCTTTTTGCCCCTGACTCTGACTCTGTGTACCCCTTGTGCCCGACGATCTCGCTTTCCAGGCGAAGCATTTTAGGAGAGGTTCCGGTGCAGGGGGACCGGTGGGGGTCGCCCCACACTATACCCTTCCAACAGTGTCACCACCAGCCTGCTTTGGGGGGGAGTCATGGCGCTCTGTTCTCTCAGCTTGGCCCGCGCCTTAGCCCCCAGCCACCCCGAGTGTGTATGTGGGGGGAAAGTCGGCACCCCCTGCTAAAGCACAAGCCCCTCAGTCCCCACCCCACCCCCGCCCCAGTGCTGAGCCCAAAGCACAATATCCTGGTCACTTGGCAAGCGTCTGGGGCCTGGAGGGGTGAGCGGGGGAATCCAGCCAATCAGAGGACAGTGGGCATGCCCAGGTGTGCCCCTCCTTCCAGGCCTAAGCAGGGGGACAGGCTCTCTGGAACCGGGGTCTCCTCCCTCCCCACCTTTTCCCACGGTGGGGGCCCTCTGCAGCGCCAGTGCCAGGTGGCAGAGCCCAGTGGTCTTCAGGGACACCGGGAGGTGGCACTGTCCCACCGGCGCGCTGAACGGATTCCCCAGAAGGAACTCCATCTTGCACGGAAAGCTCGGCGGCGGATGGGGCGTCCAGTCTGCCCGCCCGGGTCTCCACTGTCCCCAGCCACGGTCCCCACCTGACTGAGGCTCGCCCCCGCCCTACCCTCAGGAATGCGGAGCCGCGGGCCCTTGGCCACTCCCCCTTGTCGCGTCTCTATTGGGCAACGCCTACACAGCCCTCATCCGATTGGCCTTCGCCTCTACCTCAGTGAAGCTCCCACACACCTCGGCATCCGACTGGCCGGAGAGCGAGCTAGGTCCCTGGAGTCCCAGTCAGGCACAGCGGCTCCTCCTCTGGCCCGCCTCCGAGAGAGAGGCTTTTCATGTTGATTCGTCCATATACCGGTCAAGCTAGAGAATCCTTAGAATTATTGGATAAAGGACGAGTCAATCACTCAAACCAGGGCAAGGAAAGGAGGTGCATCCACGAATATCCCCGCCCACAGAAAGAGCTGATTGGGTAAATGTTTGTTTTCTCTAAACCTGGTTGGTGTGTTAGGATTTCCCCGCCCCGAGAACTGATCATGTGACGCGTCAACTTTCACCCAGAATGTCTACCTCTTAACTTCCCCTTAGCGACTGCGAGGCTGTGCTTGGTTCCCTAGCAACCGGGGGACGCTGTTGCTGTGCCGACGGAGCCCGGAAGTTGGCACCTGAGACAAGAGGAGACCCGGGGCGGACAGCGGGGAGAGAGGTCGGTCCACTAGTGTGCTCCCCAGATAACCTCAAAAGCCCAGGTTTCCGGCGTGGGCAGTAGGGCCGCGAGCACTTGAGCCGGCACCCGCCCCATCCCAGGTGTGCATTGTGAGCAGGAAGCGGGAGCCAGGAACTCCCGGGACTCGAACCCCAGCACCCCAGCATGAGATGTGGGTGCCCCAGCGGTGTCCTAAGGGCTGCCGAATCCCACGCCCATGCCTGGGCCCCTGCCACACACGTGGGAGACCTGGATGGAGTCCAGACTGCTGGCTTTGGCCTGGCCCAGCGCTGGCTGTTGTGGCCATTTGGGAAGGGAACCAGTAGAAGAAGGATCGATTGATCGATTGCTCTCTCTCTCTCCCTCTCTCTCGGTCTGTAACTGTGCCTCTCAAATAAATCAATCTTGAATAAAAACAGGGGAGACCTCAGCAGTGCCTGTCATGCAGGGAACATGAGCCGGCTGCACAACTCCATGGAGCCACGCGTGATGGACGACGAGATGCTGCAGCTGGCCGTGAGTGAGCAGGGGCCCCGCGAGGAGGCCTGGCAGCTGGCCAAGCAGGAGGGCATCCTCTTCAAAGAAGGGCACCCCGTCCCCACAGCGCCCCGCCACCCTCCAGCCCCCCGCCCCACCACGACAGCTCGCTTCCAGATTTACCTCCGGATTCAGCGCCAACGCGGCCTTCAGACAGCGCCCATGACTGTGGCCAGGGCGAGCGGCCAGGCCGGCCTCCCGCAGTAGGCAGCTGAGGGAGGATCCTGACGTGGACAGGAGGGCGGCCCGGGAGTGCTGCCGGGGTCACAGGGAGGGAAGCTTGTTGATTGGTCAGAGCAAGGTCAGAGGTTATGACCCCGGTGCTGTCACCACCAGGGCACCACACCCTTTTAGATGGCTTCTCTGCACCTACTCCAGAGCATTGCTAGTTATAACTGGAAGCTGAATTGCTGGGGTTAATGTAAAGCCTACGTTCATTCACTGACCTCAGCTGATTCTTTGAGTTACTGATGCAGCAATGTTCTCTACATTTAGCGGACCTTTTTTTTTTCTCAACTGTATCTGTGTTGTGGGCATAAAGTAAAAGAGGATAATTTCTCAAATAACAAAATTTTGGATAAACTCTTTTCTTTGAGCATAACAGCATCAAAATGCACAATTTTTGATGATATACTGTCTATTCCGCTGATAAAGCCCAACCAACTCTCAGAAGCTAAGCCACCATCAACATTTCCTCGACTCCATGATGGTAAGGATCACCTGGGTTGTGCCTGACTTCCTGTGTTGTTTTAATTATATTGATAGAGCACTCAGGCTTATAAAATAATTCAGAAATGCACTGGGAAAGTTACAGCAATTTTATTCCAGACAAAAGTAAACAAATCATTTTTCAAACTGCTTTCACCTTTAATTCCTGCACAAAAATACAAAATAGCAGTTTTTCCTTCTGGAATATTGGATGTTCTTTTTAAAATTATTTGTTCATTTGGGGCTGGCACCATGGGTCACTTGGTTAATCCTCAGCCTGCGGTGCTGGCATCCCATTTAGGTGCTGGTTCTGGTCCCGGTTGCTCTTCCTCCAGTCCAGCTCTCTGCTGTGGCCTGGGAGGGCAGTGGAGGATGGCCCAGGTGCTTGGGCCCCTGCACACGCATGGGAGACCAGGAGGAAAGCACCTGGCCCCTGGCTTCCAATCGGTGCAGCGCCGGCCATAGCGGCCATTTGGGGAGTGAACCAATGGAAGGAACACTTTTCTCTCTCTCTCTCTCTCTCTCTCTCTCTCTCTGTCTCTCTCTCTCTCACAGTCTATAACTCTACTTGGAAAGTAAATAAAATTTCTAAAAAATTATTTGTTCATTTTTTTATTTCTACCGCTACTTTAAAGTCAATGATAACATCACAACTGTGTAATGAATGCACTTAAAAACATGAAAGATACATTTCCATGACAAAAAGCATTCAATTACCATGAAAAATCTGTACACTCTAACAAAGATGAGAGAATGAAAGACATTATGAAAAAGTTAGTCTTCAAATATATGCCTAGCAAAAACGCTCTCCTAAATAGTAAAGCCATTATTTAAGAACATGTACTTTTACATATCTGGACACCAGCTCCAATAAAATTAGGGGGAGAAGGGGGACAAAAGATGGCTAAGTCTCCCCAGGATTTCTTTTTTTTTACGGAAAAGTTTATTTACAGAGACCCTCCATCTGTCATTCCAGAAGTTCCCTTTCAAACTGGACGTCTTCTTTTTTTTAATAAAGCTTTTATTTAATAAATATAGATTTCATAGATACAGCTTTTGGAATATAGCAGTTCTTTCCCTCAAATTGGCCCTTCCACCTCCACTCTCATCCCACCTTCTACTCCCTCTCCCATCCCATTCTTAAGACACATTTTTAATTGTTTTATGCAGAAGATCAACTCTATACTAAGTAAATATTTCAACAGTTTGCACCCACCCAGCCACCCACACACAACATATAAAGTACCATCTGAAGACAAGTTTTACTGTTAATTCTCATAGCACAACTCATTAAAGACAGAGGTCCTACATGGGGAGCAAATGCACAGTGACTCCTGTTTTGATTTAACAACTGACACTCTCATTTATCATGTCAGTGATCACCCGAGGCTCTTGTCACGGGCTTCCATGGCTATGGAAAGCCTTTTGAGTCCACAAACTCTGACATTATTTTGACAGGGCCATAATCAAAGTGGAAGTTCTCTCCTCCCTTCCGAGAGAGGTACCTCCTTCTTTGAGGGTCCCTTCTTTCCAATCTCCCCAGGATTTCCAGATAAAAACATGTTCACAGCTACACTTTTAAAACAAGCACTTGATTCCAAATCAAATGACCATTTCCAACAGATGACAACGATATGAAGCTGTTTCCTAGACAGAAACCTGATGAAGCATTTCTTAGCAGCAGCTTAACAATCATATAGGTAAAATGCAGTGGTACCCCCCAGCCTACTCCCAGCCATTGGAAGCAGTACTTTCCCTGATACTGTCCTTCACATTGCTAAAACATCCTCAATTATCTGGAGCGATATCATACTTGCATTATTTAAACTGCCTGTTTTCAGATGTGTAGACTTGTTAGAGCTGAGATTTTTGAATCAATATTTGTAACTTATTAGAGAAATAAAAATCTATTTACTATGCAATGCTTGGATTTCCTTAAGCAAATCTGAATAATGATTATAATAATGCTGATGGTGGGGATACCGTCACATTTTTCCCTTTGAAAATATGTAATCCATATTAACATTAAGTGGCAGGTTACAGTGTATACTTTTTTATCAAGGCATGACTGTTTACATGCCTTCCTAGGGAAACAAAGTCATAATGACATTTCCTGCCAGTTTTATCACTGATAAGCTATAACAAAATTCACATAATGAGTACATTAAGTACATGATATTAAGCAAAAAGATAAAACCATTATAATTTTGCTAAAAAACACATTAAAAATGAGTGGTTAGATGAGCATGTTGTAGATCCCAAAGTTTATACTGTGATTCTGAACTGGCTTTTCAAAATGGAAGTTGTCTACATACAAGTTCTGTGATTATTTCTTATACTAGAAAGATCCAAATCAAATGCTGTAAGCTCCGCACCCCCCTTTTGTAAAAGATAAATATTCAGATAAACTGGAAGTCCCTTTTACTGAAGTGCATCTGCTACCCACGCCTGCTGTAGCCCTGAAACTCAGAGCTTTCCAGGAAAGTGGCAGTTACACATGCTTATTTCACTCGCTCACTCACTGTCTATGCTAAGAGTCACACACAACACTGGAGCTCTTAAACCAAATACTTTATTCAGTGAACCACAGAAAAAACTATCCTTAATAGACCTTGAAATCTTGAGAGAGTCAAGATGATCTCATTAACTTTAAATACTAAAAATGTAAAGGGTCCATACAAACTAAGAGTTGTAGTAAATGTATGAAGGACCCTAATCCCCGCTGGGCCCTTTAGATTGCGACCCCAGACTCAAAAATCCTCAGACCAGACGATGCAAATGCAAGAGGCGGCTTTATTTCACGAGCGCTCGCGGACGCCTCTCCAGACCCAACTCAACGGGAGGCAGGAGAGAGGCGTGCATAGTAGTGTCTGGGGGGCGCTTATATACCTGGGAGATAGCAGAAGCGGGGATACAGAAGCAGAAAAAAGCGTGGTTACAGGGTTTGGATAAGACAATGGGGTGGGGGCATGCAGAAAATACCTTGCATACTTTTGCCGTCTGCCGGGACCCACAGATAAGGGGCGGTTGGGTGCTTCCCATGCCTTTATCTGGCGCCGTTATCTCAAACCACAGCTGCCTGCCCTTGACTCATGGTTTCGGCCCAATTTCCAGGGACTGTTTTACTAGAGTTCCCTAAGATAGTGCTGGGGTAGTTAAAATGGCGTGACCATTGTCAGGGTTGTTCACTTCCTAGTTTTTTAGCAGATAAATTTTCAGAAGTCCTTCATGTATACTTTCTAATATTCACTTGCTGTGCTATTAAAAATCTCTCTGAGAGAAGCAGATATCCCCTCCCACCCCTTCACAGGTCTTTGGTCAACTTATTCAAAAGTAAAAGTTGCAGGACTGTAAAATTTCATGAAATTTGTGTTTTATTTAAAAGCTAAATTACTTATTATGTTGCATTATTATTGCACTCATATATTGCCTGGAATATGTCTCCAGCAACTCAGAAATAGTGATTGCAACAAAAGTAAGGTAAGTAGGTCAGGGCCAGTGATGTAGTGCAGTGGGTTAATGCCCTGGGCTGAAGTGCCAGCACCCCACATGGGTGCCAGTTCAAGACCCGGCTGTTCCACTTATGATCCAGCTCTCTGCTACAGCCTGGGAAAGCAGTAGAAGATGGCCCAAGACCTTGGGCCCCTGCACCCATGTGGGAAACCCAGAAGAAGCTTCTGGCTCCTGGTTTTGGATCAGCGCAGCTCTGGCCAATGCGACCAATTGGGGAGTGAACCATCGGATGGAAGACCTCTCTCTCTCTCTCTCTCTCTCTCTCTCTCTCTCTCTCTCTTTCTGCCTCTCCTCTCTCTGTGTAACTCTGAATTTCAAATAAATAAATAAATAAATAAATAAATCTTTTAAAAAAAGGTAAATAGGTCTACAAAGCATTTTATTTCTTTATAAGGGACTTTCATAGAGGACATAAAATAACTGCAATTCAAATCAAATTTATATGCTTAACAATGGTTTAAACCTTATATAAAATTATATCTAACATTTACCCCTATAAATCTGTAAGGAGTCAGAAAACAATTTATAGGACACAATGTCTTGACTGGTTGCATTCCACTTTCAAATCACTCTGAGACAAAACAGCATTTTCCCAAGAGTTAAAGAAAAATAGATTTTATAAAAGGGATCCTTTTAAATGACTGAATACATCATTTCTGTTACTGACAGAAACAGGTTATACTTTTCCCCCACCACTCTGATGAAAGGAATAATTCTTTCAACTAAAAAATGCTACATATTCAACACTACAGGAATTATCAGTAGGCATTCTTTCTTCTTAATCTGTTATTTGTCTCTAAAATATGTCAAGTAATCTTTTAAAGACTCAGGGAGGGGCAGCTTCATGATTTTCTCAGTAAATTCTGAGGAGCCCCTTCTGGCTTCATGGCTTTGCTGTGGTCTTTCTCCTCCTCTTATTTGTGATCCTCACTGTCTAGAGGCTGAGGAATAAGCTGATTACCCCCAAAGACCTACGTGTTAATTCTGTTTCATTCTCTTTTCATTTTGGGTGGAGCCTTTTGGGGAATCCCTTTGGCCTGCGTCTCATCATTTATGAAATTTCTAAGTGCAGTGAATGTAAATACAGGACAAGTCCCGCAGGTTCCTCAGAGCACAGGGCGGGGGGGGGGGGGAGTCCCACAGAATCAGGTTTGCTGTAATCATTCTTTCTTGCCTGCACAAGTGGAGCAAATGAAACAGCAAGGGTATTTTTACTTTTCCAAGTGTTTTGTTCAGTTTGCATAATCTGTGTTAACTGATCTTCTACAGGAATGACTAGTAGGCCTCCCATGTTCAGTAAAATTTTCATGTAGCTTTCATGGTCTTTCTGGACCCCAGCAACACAAGAATTTGATCATACTGATAAATGTCAGATGCTCTCTGGAGGCAATTACCAACCACAAACGCAGGATCACACAACTCAAATTTATCAAAGCTATCACTAAGTTTGATGAAGCTCTCCTGTTTTCCCCTGGCATACTCCACCACATCTGAATGAAGCTCAATCCCATGATTTCTTGGAAAGGCAGAATGGTAGAGAAGGGGAGAGGAGAGGAGAGGAGAGGAGAGGAGAGGAGAGGAGAGGAGAGGAGAGGGAAGGAGGAGGATGAGAAGGAGGGGGGAGGGGGAGAGGAGGAGGAGAAGGCTGAAAAGAAGAAGAGAGAAAGGAGGAGAATGAGAATGAGAGTGAGAATGAGAATGAGAATGAGAATGAGAATGAGAATGAGAATGGGAATGAGAATGAGGATGAATCTTCTTTTCAGCTTCATTCCCCAAATACCCTCATAGCTTCAGCTGGGCCAAGCCAAAGCCAGGAGGCAGAAACTCCAGCCAGGTCTCCTAGGTATGTGGCAGGAACCCATCTAGTTGACCCAATATCTGCTTCCTCACAAGTGAATTATCAGGAAGGTGGATTGGTGTGTGCATTCTAAGTGTCAGCTAACCTAAAGTGCTACAATAGTCACCCTAAGATACCAATTACTCTGTGGATAAATATTAATGTTAAAATGAGCCAGGCATTACTAGCAGGAATTGAACATGGATAATTAACAGGCAAGTGTTAGTATGCCCCCTCATAGGTATTTGTTTAATTATATCTTTTCTTAATTTCTCTAGCTTTCTGACTGCCATCTATTCATTAATCTAAAGGGAACATTTTAAGAAATGTCTTTAAAATTGCTTTCTCTACACTTTCATTTATTGTAGAAAAAGAAAAAAAAACAAAAGTAAATTTATACTGAAGTAAAAATGACACTGCTGTTTTGGTTTAGATGAATTATAATCAATAGTATCTTCTAATAGAACAGAGAAGAAGAACAAACATCATTTTAGACTAAAAATTATAGTCTGCAAGATATCTATATGACTTGGTAAATATTTCTCAAAGTTATACTCCTGAAGTAATGTTAGGATTGGGCTGAGGTGAGGGGCGTCAGACACTGGGAAGTCTTTTCCTTAATACCAGAGAAACTTCATGCATCATTTGTTGGAGACTGAAGTACCATAAGTTACAACCTGGGTAAGAGATAAGGAGGGTGATTGATAATAATGATGCTTACTAAATAAAATAAAAAAAATATTTCTACTAAGAATAAACCTGATTTAGTATAACAGATAATTGAATTCATGGGCTTATCTAAATCATTTTCTTTGTAACAATCTCACCAAACTATATGATCTGGGGCTAATATGGTAGTTGAGAGTGTAAGCAGTGACATGATCCTGACAATGTGTCATATTCTCCATATTCTTACCTCATCGATACATAATAGCTGCTGTATTACCAACACACTATCTGTGTTTCAGGAAGGAATAAGGAAAATGATTTTGCAGCTAAAGCTTCCTCTTTATAATGAGCATTTCAAAAAAGTTATCTCAATGGCTTGCACTTTCATCTTATTTTTTCAAGAGAATACATCACAAAAGATATTTTTGTTCATGTATTGTGAACTACAGTAAGAGTTATTAATCAGGACATGCTAACAGATTTTACGTGTCATGTTGATACACATGAAAAAATAGAGCAAAATAATCAAAATTGTTAACTGGTCTTTAAAATAAAATTAAAAAGGCAAAAATGAATTGAAAATGATAATCAGGCCTGTGGCGTGGCTCACTTGGTTAATCCTCCACCTGTGGTGCCCTCATCCCATGTGGGCATCGGGTTCTATTCCCATGTGGGCATTGGGTTCTATTCCCGGCTGCCCTTCGTGCAGTCCAGCTCTCTGCTGGAGCCTGGGAGGGCAGTGGAGGATGGCCCAAGTGCTGCACCCGCATGGGAGACCAGGAGGAAGCACCTGGCACCTGGCTTTGGATCAGCACAGCGCTGGCTGTAGCGGCCATTTGGGGAGTGAACCAAAGGAAGGAAGACCTTTCTCTCTGTCTCTCTCTCACTGTCTATTACTCTACCAGTCCAAAAAAAATAATGAAAATGATAATCAGATATTAATACATTTGAAGGTATAGCATGGAAAATTAAAATCGTAGAGCCAAAAAATCTGATTATGGATGGAAAATAAATGTATTTGAGAACAGACAAACTGAAATAAATCAGATAAAAATAGACATTGAAAATAAAAATATCATCTTATAGTGTGCATACTTTTAGGTAAAAATAATTTTCCTATATTCAGATATGGTGAATATGGGAGGTTGACAAAGAGTGTGGTGTGATGGGGTTGATAAGATGTTCTAATTTTAATCTGATGATTTACAAACATTTTTATCTATTTTTGTAAGACATCAATGTAGTGGAAACAAACTTCCTTGATGTTCAGTTATGCATGTATTGACCCTTAAATGCAGTGTGTGATATCACTTCAATCTCCACTCTTTCAGAGACATTCTACCCATCAAATAAATGAGTCTACACCTCACGTCTGTTTCAGAGCAAAAAATAGAATAATAAAATTACTGGTCTCCATTTTGTTATTGTATCCAACTGATATATATTGATTATAATTCTATAAAAGTGCTTTTGTAAACTTTTCAAATGTCACATGGTGCTACATTTAACTACCATACTTATTGTTTGAAACATGCATTTCCTCTATGTTTATTTTATCTTTCTATTATTCCTGTTCTTGGAGGGAGAGGTCACTGCCTGGTCCCTTCCAAGGATGGGGGGGGAGCAAAATGTCATCATGGCTATAGGGACTGTAGCAGCCATGCTGATGGATGGAAACACGGGCCTAATATTAGTGTGAGGAAAGAGGATGGGGCATCTTCTGATAGATGTTGATGTTTCTGTGCCTACCCCCAAGTGACTCTCAACCTTCCCTGAATACTCATCAGGGCCACTCCTCACCACCGAGCCTCTGAGTCTGAGGTGAGAAGGGGTTGCTGGCTGAGTCCACCTGGCTGGGTTTCTCAGAGGATCTGTCAACTGACACTGGTTCATTTCCAAAAATAAATAATTTACTGAAAAGCAGCTTGCCAAACCCATGGTGATGCAGGACATGACTAACTCACAGCCAGGATCATATTCAGTGAGGGAAAGCTAGAAGCATTTCTACTAAGGTCTGGAACCAGACAAAGATGCCCACTCTCACCATTGCTATTCAACAGCATTCTAGATGTTTTTGTCAGAGCCATTAAGCGAGAAAAAGAAATCAATGTGATACAAATTGGAAGAGAGAAAGTCGAATTATCCCTGTTTACAGATGACATGTTCTCATATATAAAGGGAAACCACAAGATGTCACTAAGAAACTGCTGAAACTCACGGCTGGTGCTGTGGCATAGCAGGTAAAGCCGCCGCCTGCAGTGCTGGCATCCCATATGGGTGCCGGTTCTAGTGCCATCTGCTCCACTTCTGATCCAGGTCTCTGCTATTGCCTGAGAAAGCAGCAGAAGATGACCCATGTTCTTGGGCCCCTGCACTCATGTGGGAGATCTGAAAGAATCTCCTGGCTCCTGGCTTCAGATTGGTGCAGCTCCAGCTGTTGCAGCCATCTGGGGAGTGAACTATCAGATGGAAGACCTCTCTCTCTCTCTCTCTCTCTCTCTCTCTCTCTGCCTCTCCTTCTCTCTGTGTGTACTCTGACTTTAAAGTAAATAAATAAATCTTAAAAAAAGAGACTGCTGAAACTCTTAAGAGAGTTTGGTAAAGTTGCAGGATATGAAATCAACACACAAATATCAATACCCTTTGTATACACAGAAAAATGCCATGGCAGAGAAAGAACATGTAAGATCAGTATCATTCACAATAGCTACAAAATATTTCAATACCTTGGAATAAATTTAACCAAGGATGTCAAAGTTCTCTACAATGAAAATTACAATATATTAGAGCGAGAAATCAAAGAAGACACAAAACATGGAAGAACCTTCCACACTTGTAGATTGGAAGAATTAACAATAAAATCTCCATACTATCTATAGCAATTTACATATTCAAAGTTATCCTAAAAACAAACAAGCAAAAAAAAAAAACCACCCCAAAGTGGTCCAAATCAAAGTACCAATAACATTCTTCTCAAATCTACAGGAAACAATGCTAAAATTCATATGGAAGTACAAGAGACCACAGATAGCTAGAGCAATTGTAAATAAGAAAAAAAAGCCAGAGGTAACACAATACCAGACTTCAAGTTATCTTATGTTCAAAACAAAACTGGTACAGGCACAAAAATAGACATATAACCGAGGGAACAGAATAGAAACCCCAGAAATCAATCCACACCTCTATAGCCAACTAATCTTTGACAAAGGAACTAAAATTGATCCTTGAAGAAAGGCCAGTCTCTCTCTCTCTCTCTCTCTCTCTCTCTCTCTCTCTCTTTTAAAATTATTTATTAAGTCAGCATTACATACAAGAGAAGGAGAGGCAGAGAGAGAGAGAGAGAGAGAGAGAGAGAGAGAGAGGTCTTCCATCTGCTGGTTTACTCCCCAATTGGCTGCAATGGCCAGAGCGGCTCCAATCTGAAGGTAGGAGCCAGGAGTTTCCTCCAGGTCTCCCACAAGGGTGCAGGGGCCCAAACACTTGGGCCATCCTCCACTGCTCTCCCAGGCCATAGCAGAGAGCTGGATCAGAAGTGGAACAGCTGGGATATGAACTGGTGCCCTTATGGGATGCTGGCACTGCAGCTGTTAGCTTTACCTGCTACACAGGCATTGGCTTTACCTGCTACACCACAGTGCCAGCCCCCAGGCCGGTCTCTTCAATGAAGTGTTACAAGATGATTGAATCTCCACATGAAGAAGTATGAAACAAGACCCCTATCTTATACATTATAAAAAATCAACTCAAATGGATCAGGGATCTAAATCTATGATCTGATACTAGCAAATGACTAGGGGACATTGCAGAAATTTTGGCATAGGCAAAGACTTCTTCGAAAAGACCCAGAAGCACAGGCAATAAAAGCAAAAATAGACAAATAGGATTACATCAAGCTAAGAATATTCTGTACTGCAAAGGAAACACAGCAAAGTGAAGAAGCAACTGATAGAACAGGAGAAAATATTTGCAAACTATGCAACTGATTAAGAGATTAATATCAAGAATCTATAGAGTTCAAGAAACTCATCAAAAGAAAATGAACAATCCGGTTTAGAAATGGGTAAAGGCCTTGATTAGGCATTTTTCAAAGGATGAAATTCAAATGGCCAACAGATACCTGAAAAATACCAAGGATAACTAGCCATCAATGAAATAAGAACAAAAAACCACAATTAAAGTAGCTATTATACTAAAATAAATAAGCAATAAATGTCAGTGAGGATGTCAGGGAAAAGGTGGGGACGTAAACTGGTGCAGCCAATGTGGAAGACAATATGAAGATACCTCAGAAATCTGAAAATAAACCTACCGTATGACCTAGCCATCACACTTCTGGGAATTTACCCAAACAAAACAAAATGAAATCAGCATATGAGAGAGTTTAACTGTACCCCTATGTTTACTGCAGCCCAATTTGCAGTAGCTAAGATACAGAATCAACCCAGATGCCCATCAACCAATGTTTAGATAAAGAAAATGTGGTACATATGCACTATGGAATGTTTTCCATGGTACATGGTAACTAACAGAGTACAAAAATGTAATGTATATGAGTGAAATGGACATTTTGTGGTTTGATTATTGTTTACATCTCTTGTCTCTACCTTTGAAGAACAGTGTTTTGTTTGTTTCTCCTTCTTACTGCTTGTTACATGTTACTTGTTACTACTTGTGTTAGTGGGGGGTTAAGCTTATTATTATAAAATAAACTGAAAGTAAGTCATTGTAAAAATTAAAAGAAAGAGTAAGAAAGGAATGATAAGAGAGGGTAGAGTAGGAAGTATCACAATGCACCTAAATCTGCATATGTGAAATACGTGAAATTTACTCAACTTTTATAAATTTAAAAATTATTTTAGGCCGGCGCCGTGGCTTAACAGGCTAATCCTCCGCTTTGCAGCGCCAGCACACCGGGTTCTAGTCCCGGTTGGGGTGCCGGATTCTATCCCGGTTGCCCCTCTTCCAGGCCAGCTCTCTGCTATGGCCCGGGAAGGCAGTGGAGGATGGCCCAAGTCCTTGGGCCCTGCACCCGCATGGGAGACCAGGAGAAGCACTTGGCTCCTGGCTTCAGATCGGCACAATGAGCTGGCTGCAGCGGCCGTTGGAGGGTGAACCAACGGCAAAAAGGAAGACCTTTCTCTCTGTCTCTCTCTCTCACTATCCACTCTGCCTGTCAAAAAAATAAAAAAATAAAATGAAATAAAATAAATAAAAAAAATTATTTTAAAAACCCAAAGTACTGAGTTTTTTTAAAAAAATGTTAAAACTATCATTCCTTCATGTGTCACTTTCCTACCAGCAATGTTGGTTATTTTTCAGCCCTAACTTCCCCCAAATAACTGCAAGTCATATAAGATCAGAAGCCATTTCTCCCTTTCATATCTTACATTATCCCTCACTCCATCCCACACAAATGGTGGTATTTCAATATATATGGTCACTAATACATTCTACAAAGTAAAATAAATGTGTTCCTAAAACTTATTGAGATTTTCATGTATGCTTTATTTTAAGCACTTTAGAAAGATTAACTGTTTTATTTCTCACATTTATCCTAGGAATAGTAGCTTTTAATGCCTCCATTTTACACACAAGAAAACTGAGATTCATTAAGTAACATAAGGAACGAGTAAATGACAGAGGCAGAATGAAAACCCAGGTGGTTGAGTCTAGGGCTCTGAACAGGCCTATTTACTGAACTCTAACTGTGTGGCCAAGTTCCTACAACATGAATTCTGATCTGGAAGAACTCAGAGGAGCAGTGAAGAGGAGGCAGACATTGAAGGGGAAAAACCTGCAGCCATGAAGCTGGATCATGTCTTCTGTGACAAGGACAGTAACTCCCACACTTCCAGAAGAAAGACCCTGATCCCAGAACCCTGACAGAAGAGGCAAAGCAGCTTCAGAGAACAGTGATGAGGAGTTGGAGGAGTTGTCTTTGAGCCAGGTAATTAAACCTCTCTGATTTTGCAGACCCTAGTCATAATCCAACTGGTCCAGATGCTAACCCTGTGCAACCATAAGCTGGGAGCTTCCCGAGGAATGCCTGGGCCTCAGAGAGCATGGCCAGGAGCTTCCCAAAGAGTATGAGTGGAGGCATGATCCTGACAGTGCAGACCTTGGCTCCTGCCCTCAAAAACCAGTGCAGTACCCACTGCCCACCAAGACAGTCCCTGGAGCAGCACCAACAAGGAGTCTAGCTGAGTATCAGAGGCAAGAAATAGGAGGCAACAGCCATGCAGGTGCCAAACAGGCAAGCAGGAGTCCATTTTCCTTCCTTCAGACCAAGCTACCCTGAATATCCTTGTCCAGAAATGAAGTGAGCCCCAGCCGCCTATGGCCAGACTTCAAGTGGAGGTGATGGGAAAATTCCCTGTGATGAGACTCCAGAGTGACCCTGTCCAGGACACAGTGACCAAAAAGCTTGGTAAAGCCAAGGGCCAGCAGACCAGAGTCCCTCCCTCAAGGAACCCCAAAACCAAAGACCTGGAGCTCAGACAATAGTGAGAAGAGCAGAAACAGTTCTTCAGGGAGGGAAGATGGCCAACTCAGCTCCCAGCTTGGGTTCAAACCCTACTGGGAGGGAGTGAATTACAGAGAATAACCATAGGCTTACCCTGGCCTGTTCTCTGCTGTAAAAGGCCACTCCCAGGTCAGACATCAACCTTCTAGTTCCCTCTACTCTGAACACCAGATTCCCTAGAAGTCAAGCAGCAGGTACAGTCCCAGCAAGCAACAGGGATCATGTTTCCCAATGCAAGTAGAAAAGAGGCCGCATGAAGCACCACAGCTCAGAAGCCCAAGAAGTGGGTCATGGACCTCCAAACCGCAATCCTTCTAATCAATACTTCCCACCACCTCCTGGGAAAACCTAGTCCATGAGTAAAACCAGATGCAGGCCTTGGTGGGGAAGGTCCTGATGGAGTTGCTGAAGCAGGAAAGAAAAAGGCCATGGACATCACCAAGATCAGCAAGAATGATTGCAGTAGCTGCAAAGCAGGAGATGTTGGGGTCCTATTGGCAATGAAGGCCCCCAGGAGCAAGCAGAAGCAGAAGCTGATGGCTGGGGGAAGGTGGAGATGGTACTGGTTCCCAAGAAAATGCCTCTAGGATTCCAAGGGGAAATAAAAAAGCAGAGCAAGTGGTAATGACAAAGAAAAAATGAAACTCCAGAGTGCCTGGGAGTGCCTGACTCCCACAGATCCAAAGACAAGATATAAGGGGATTTGGGGATGGTGAAGATTAAGGGTGGAGGTCAAAGCAACCAGAAAACAAGGAGAAGCAATCTAAGAAGGAAAGACAAAGGACAGGACCAAATGGAAAAGAAGAAAGCGAAAAAGAAAACCCTCATCCAAAATCCCCAAGACATCATCCAGGAGAATAAGGAGATGGCAGACAAGTAGGTGTTGTGAGGGGCCTGTGGCACAGGTGCATAATCAAGTGGGGAGCATCCTCATGTCTATGGGCTGGAACTACATTTTTAACTCCAGTCTCTCATAGCAAAGTCTGGCCAGACTCAGGGGCTGGATGCTGGACAAGCTAGTGTGCCTTAAGGGAGGCTGGTCCAATATGGAAGTGTGTCCTGATCCCTTGACCTTACCCTACTTCTCCCAACACAGAATGTTTTGTACAGATGCGCTCAGTGTGTGTGTGTGTATGTGTGTGTGTAGTTGTCAAAGCCAACGTGCCCAAAGACCTCAGGACTTCCCATTACCCTGTTCTACTTTGTCTCTGACAGGTCCTCAGGATTTCTCCTTGGTTTCAGTTTTACCATTGTGGTTTTTTTAAAGAATTTGGAAAAATCACTGAAAGAAAAAAATCATTCGATACATTTGTCTAACTGAACATTAGAGCTCAACAGCACAGCACATTGTAAAGAATCACTTGCTTGACCTCTCAATTTTTGGCTGATAATGGGGAGGTATGACTTACTACCACCACCCAGAATTGCAAGAGAGTATCATAACAAAGATTATGGGCTATGGAAAAATCAAAATTAAAACTGTGTGAATATGGCTTCCATTGAATATGTATTAAATCTGTTCTGTGTTTCAGGCACAGGAATGGAAACACAGGTAGCCATATGCACGTGCAAGAGGAAACACTGGAAGGCCTACAGGGTCTGCACACTAAAGGTTTGGAAAGAGAAGAGGAAATAAATGGGCTGGGATAAATACAGAAATTATAGCCTTAAGTGACTATATTAGAATAAAACACTAAAAATCAATCATCACAATTCCCTTTTAACAACTAAAAAGAAAAAAAATGAAAGTACATAAAATAAAGACAAGCAAAAAGATAACAGGAGATATGAAATGCTTTTTTTCGGTATTCTTTATACTCAGAAGATTAACCCTACAGTAAGTAAAGAGTTCAACAAATAGTATGAAGAGAAAAAAATTCCTCAACTACAGACACAAGGGCTGTAAACAATCATCAAAGCTCAAGATGTCAATTTCACTCCTATGGATTACATTTTAGATGCTCTGTTAGTTATGACAGATCAGGGAAAACATGGTATTTGTCTTTGGAGACTGGCTTATTTCACTAAGGATAATAGTTTCTAGTTGCATCCATGTTGTTGCAAAAGACAGGATTTCATTTTTTTTAACCACTGAGTAGTATTCCATAGTGTATATATGCCATAATGTTAAATACTTATTAAAAAGTACCACAAACATGGATATACTTTTTAATGTTAACAAAATTAATAAACCATGAGTAAAAGTAATTAAGGAAACACAGGGAAAAGTAACACTAATGTCCAGTTTCAGGTATTAAAACAAGTCTTTACAGAGACTATAGCCTAGTCAAGATGCTAAAAAAATTTTTTTGTAAAACTCTGGAGTCACACCATGTTCTAGTCCTGGTCGGGGTGCCGGATTCTGTCCTGGTTGCCCCTCTTCCAGGCCAGCTCTCTGCTGTAGCCAGGGAGTGCAACGGAGGATGGCCCAAATGCTTAGGCCCTGTACCCCAAGGGAGACCAGGAGAAGCACCTGGCTCCTGCCATTGGATCAGCGCGGTGTGCTGGCCGCAGCGTGCCAGCCACGGCGGCCATTGGAGGGTGAACCAATGGCAAAGGAAGACTTTTCTCTCTGTCTCTCTCTGTCTCTCACTGTCCACTCTGCCTGTCAAAAAAAAAAAAAAAACCAAAACTCAGGAGTAGAAATTTGACCAGAGATAATAATCTACTACACTTTGGAAATCAAATTCCCACAGAACAAATATAAATTTTTCAAATCTAATATAACAAATATAAAATAGGAAAACTCCAAATTAAGCTAAGCAAGTTGAATCACAATTTGAAGATTATAAACCAATAAAAAGTTACAGAAACAAAATTTAAGTTATAGAAATACAAAATATTCCACACATTTAAGAGAAAAAAAGACACACTTATATGTCCCAGGCATGCCAAGGTAGAAATAAGCACAGAATATTTTCACATTTTTTAGAAAGCCAGCATTACATTTATTATGGTGCAAATTGATCAGAACTTAAAATATGAATTAAGTATAAGCCTGTCATTTTTTTTTTAGTGAATATAAATTTCCAAAGTACAGCTCATGGATTACAAAGGCTTTCCCCCCACACAACTTCCCCCCCACCCACAACCCTCCCCCCTCCCACTCACTCTCCCCTTCCATTCCCATCAAGATTCATTTTCAATTCTCTTTATATATAGAAATTCAGCTTAGTATATATATATAGATTTCAACAGTTTGCCCTCACATAGCAACACAAAGTGAAAAAATACTGTTGGAGTACTAGTTATAGCATTAAATAACAGTATACATCACATTAATGACCGAGATTCTGCAAGATTTTTTTTAAAAAAAGATTGATTATTTTTCTATGTAATTTCCAATTTAAAACCAAGGTTTTTTTTTTCATTTTCAATTATCTTTATATACAGAAGATCGCTTCAGTATATACTAAGCAAAGATTTCATCAGTTTGCACCCACACATAACCACAAAGTGTAAAAATACTGTTTCAGTACTGGCTATATCATTACTTCACCTTTGACAACCTATTGAGGACAGGTCCCACATGGGACGCAAGTACACAGTGACTCCTGATGTTGATTTAACAATTTAATACTCTTGTTTATGGCATCAGTAATCTCCCTAGGCTCTAGCCATGAGTTGCCGAGGCTATGGAAGCCTTTAGGGTTTGCCAACTTCGATCCTATTCCGACAGGGCCATAGTCAAAGTGGAAGTTCTCTCCTCCCTTCAGAGAAAGTTACCTCCTACTTTGATGGCCCCATTCTTTCCACTGGGATCACACTCGCTGAGATCCTTCATTTAGGTCTTCTTCTTCTTCTTCATCTTTTTTTTTCCCCAGCATGTCTTGTAAGCCTGTCTTTTAAAAACACATGCATATCTCCTTAGTAGTTTTATAATAAATGAAATACATATGAAAATAAAATCAATAACAAGTGAGATAGAAGAAAAATGCAAGAGGTGGTAACATTTTGAATAAGCCATGTCGATTGTCCAGGTAGTTGAAAAATTCAAGAAAATCACATGACCATTTAGATTGAATGTTGAAAAGCATTTAAAAAAATCAGCATGTAATTTTTTAAAAAAAAACTTACTTTTCTTTAGTAAAAATAAACTGTGGCTTCCTTACTCTGATCAAGGTAGTTTAAAATGATTCTACAACAAACAACACAATTAATATGGGATCATTGACAGATTTTTCCCTTTAGAAACCTAGACCAGCTGACTCCACTGTCTCCAACTTCATCTTTTTTATTCCATCCGCATTTATTCCAAATAGAATTAATATATTTATACTGGAAAGTCTGGCATATGAAATTCACACATGTACTTGTCTTCCTTAGCATAGAGTTAGGGAACCTAAGAATCCTCAATTCCAGGCTGTGGTACATCTCTTTCTTTTTTTTTGTCTCCAGCTTCTTACTGGAGGAGTGGTCGGGGGAGGGAGAAAAAGAACAAAAGGAAAAAAGTAAGGTGTAAAGATCAATTTCTAAGCAATAAAATGTCAGTATATTGGAGATCTTTATTTAGAGAGAATCCATAACATCTAAAAACAAAAACTAATAAATGAATTGAACGAGATTTCAGGAAAGATCAATATTTTTTAAATCCACTAGATCACCAAGCACCGGCAAGAAAGAAATAGAAGACATTAAAGGTCAGTAGGCAGAGTGGAAAACATATATTGACAGTAGGAAAAAAAAAGATTCAATTATGTGATGCCTTTAAGCATTCTTCAAATCAATATTAAAACATGATACAAATGGCCCAACAGAAAAATGAGCAGAAATACAAAGCGAAAGCCCCTAAGCCAAGAAGCAGAATTTTAACTCACCTGAAGCAGGTGACCGCAAGCTGCAGCCAGGATCCGCCTGCGAGAAGCACGGGGTGACCCCGGGGCAACCCTAGCAGGTGGCAGGTGCACCGCGGGGAGAGGAGCCCAGGAGGAGGGCAGGAAGCTGCTTCCCACCTCTCCTGATTCACACTAAGCACAGACCAGTTAGGGAGGCACGCCTTGGAAGATGCTGATTGGCTGAGTCTTTTGTGACACTGTGTGCGCCCCCGTCCAATCAGGCATGCTGATGTCATCACGTGGGATCTTGACGTCACAGTGGTCTTAGAGTTCCTCCACGAAGCGAGGTCCTAGGAGAGGGCTGCACTGCTGCAAAGCTAAAGAGCCAAGTGGGGGGTCTGCGCTCTCCACCTTCACAAGCTGGGGGTCGCCGGGTACCTAGGAGCTGAGGACCGTGACATGGTGAGTGTGTGGGCCCGGAGGCCCGACAGGGGGGAAGCAGAACCGGTGGAAGCCGCCTGGAACCCCTGACCCCCTCCCTGGCACCCGGGACCCACGACGCCCGGCCATACCAGGACACCCGGGACCCACGACGCCCGGCCATACCAGGACACCCGGGACCCACGACGCCCAGCCTCTTCCCTGGCACCCGGGAACATCGATGCCCGGTCCCTCCCTGGCACCGGAGAACCCGGACCCGTTCCCTGGTACCCGTGACCCCCGACATCCGGCCCCCTCCATGGCATCCCGGATCCCCAGAGCCCAGCCCCTTCCCAGATGCCCATCCCCTTTCCTAGCACCCATGACCCCAGACGCCCAGCCCCTCCCTGGCACCCGAGACCCCCGACTCCTTCCCTGGAACCTGTGACCCCCGACGCCCCGCCCCTCCCTGGCACTCTGGACCCCAGACACCCAGCCCCCTCCCTGTTACCTGGGACCTCCAACCCCCTCCCTGGCACCCATGACCCCAGACACCCGGCCTCTTCCCAGCGTCCAAGATAACCTGGCTCCCAAGACCCCGAAGCCCGGCCTCTTCCCTGGCACCCAGGACCCTGACGCCCAGCCCCTCCCTTGCACCCGGGACACCCGATGTCCGGCCCCTCCCTTTCACTTGGGACCCATGACGCCTGGCCTCCATCCTTGCACCCAGGACCTTGACGCCCAGCCCTTTCCCTGGCACACAGGACCCTCGACGCCCGGCCCCTCCCTCTCTCAAGACCCTAGATGCCCAGCCCCTCCCTGGCACCCAGGACCCCTGATGCCAGGCCCCTCCCTGGCACCCATGACCCCCAACACCCGGACTCTTCTGGCACCCTGGACCCCAGATGCCCAGCCCCTTCCCTGGTACCTGGGACCCAAATCGCCTGGCTCCCTATTGGGCCCCGGGATCCCTGACGCGTGGACCGCTCTTTGAAGCCCCTGACCCCTGAAGCATGGCCGTCCCTGGCACCCAGACCCCTGACGCCCGACCCCTCCCTGGCACCCGGGACACCCAACAACCTCCCTGGCACCTGTGGCCCCGAAGCCAGGCCCCTCCCTGTCTCTCAGGACCCCAGATGCCCAGCCCCTCCCTGGCAACCGAGATGCCTGACCACTTCCCTGTCACTGGGATCCCTGACGCCTGGCCCCTCTCTGGCACCCAAACCTCAATGCCCAACACCTCCCTGGCACCTGGGACACCTAACAACCTTCTGGCACCTGGGACCCTCGACGCCTGGCCGAACCAGGACACCCGGAACCCACGACACTCAGCCTTTTCCCTGGCACCCAGGACCATCGATGCCCGGTCCCTCCCTGGGACCTGACAACCCCGACCCATTCCCTGGTACCTGTGACCCCCGACGTCTGGCCCCCTCCCTGGCACCTGGGATCCCTGATGCCCGGCCCCTCCCTGGCACCTGAGACACCCCACCCCCTCCCTGGCACCCTGGACCCCTGATGCCCAGCCCCTCCCTGGCACCTGGGACCCAAATCACCTGGCTCACTCCTGAGCCCAGGGATCCCTGGCACCTGGACCTCTCCTTGACCCATGAACCCTTACGTCCAGCCGCCTCCATGGAACCCATGACACCTGACGCCCGGCCCTCCCTGGCACGCGGACCCCTGAAGTCCGAGCCCTCCCTGGCATCTGGGACCCCCAACTCTCTCGCTGGCACCCGTGATTCCCGACTCCAGGCCCCTCCCTGTCTCAGGACCCTAGACGCCTGTCCCTCCCTGGCACACAGGACACCTAATGACCGACCCCTCCTTGGCACCCGTGAACCCTGATGCCCGGCCCCTACCTGTCAGTGGGACCGAAGACGCCCAGCCCCTTTCTGATACCCCAGACCCCTGATGCCTGGCCCCTTCCCTGGTACCTGGGACCCCTGATGCCAGTCCCCTTTCCAGGTATCCGGGACCCCCATTGCCCAGCTCCTTCTGGGCCATGGGACACCTGAAAACTTCGCTGACACCCATTACCCGCAATGTCCGGCCCCCTCCCTGGCACCCGTGACCCCTGACACCTGCCCCCCTCCTTGACACCCCGGAACCCTGATGCCTGGCCTCCCCCCAGGCACACTGGAACCCCAACACCCAGCCCCTTCCCTGGTACCTGGGACCCCCATTGCCTGGCTCCCTATTGGGCCCCAGGATCCCTGATGCGTGGACCCCTCCTTGAAACCCGAGACCCCCGAAGCCTAGCCATCCCTGGCACCCGGACCCCTGATGCCCAACACCTCCCTGGCACCCGGGATACCCAACCCCATCCCTGACACCAGTGACCCAGGATGTCCGACCCCCCACCCCCGTCTCTCAGGACCCCTGACGCCCAGCCCCCTCCCTGGAACCCAGAACATTGACTCCCAGCCTCCTCCCTGGTACCCCGGATCATGACCCCTTCCCTGACACAAGATACCCCCGACGCTCAGCCCCCACCCTGGCACACAAGACCCTCGATGCCCGGCCCCTCCCTGGCACCTGGGAACCCCCGAAGCCCGGCCCCTCCCTGGTACCAGGGACCCCTATCATCTGGCTCCCTGCTGGGCTCTAGGAACCCCAACACCTGGCCTCTCATTGACACCAAGGACTCCTGATGCACGGCCTGACCCCCAAAGCCCAGCCCCTCCCTGTTACTTAGGACCACAGACATGCGGCCCCCTCCCTGACACCCGTGACCCCCTATGTACAGCCACCTTCCTAGCACCCAGGACTCCTGCTGCCTGGCCCCTTCCCTGGCACCCAGGACCCCCAACACTCGGCCCCCTCCCTGTACCCAGGACTCCGACACCCAGCACCTCCCTGGCACCTGGGACCCTCGACCCCTTCCCTGTCACTCAGGACCCCTGAGGTCTGGCCCCCTCCCTGGCACCCGGACCCCGACATCCAGTCCTTTCTTGGTGCCTGGGACCCTCGAACCCCTCCTTGGCACCCGTGGCCCCAGACATCCAGCATCCTCCCTGATACCCTAGACGTTGACACCCCGCCTCTTCCCTGCCACTCAGAACCCTCGAAGCCCAGCTCGTTCCCTGTTACCCAAGACCCCCATTGCCCAGCACCATCCCTGTCTCTCCAGACCCCTGATGCCTGGCCTCCTCCCTTGCACCCTGGACCCCTGATGCCCGGTGCCTTCCCTGGCACCAAGGAACCGTGATGCCCATCCCCTCCCTGGCACCTGGGACCACTGACACCTGCCCCCTCCCTGACGCCTGGGACCCCCAACCCCTTCCTGGCACCTGGGACCCACGTCACCCGGCCACCTCGCTGGCACTCAGGAACACTGGGCCCAGATCCTTCCCTGGCACCCGGGACCCCGACGCCTGGCCCCTCCCTGGCACCAGGGCCCCCAACCCCTTCCCTGACACCCGGGACACCCAATGTCCGGCCCCCTCCCTGGCACCCAGGACCCTCAACACCCAGTCTCCTCCCTGACACTCAGGAACACAGCCACCGGGCCCCTTCCGTGGCACCCAGGACCCACGAGACTCAGCCACCTCCCTGGCACCCAGGACTCCCACTAGCCGGCCCCTTCCATGCAACCAGGACCCTGACACTGGGTGCCTCCCTGGCACCGGGGACCGCTGACCCTCTCTCCGGCACCTATGACCTCGAAGTCTGGTCTCCACCCTGGCTGTTGTGACCCCCGAAGTCTGGCACCCTCCCTGGCACCCCAGACCCCCAACGCCCAGCCCATTCCCCAATGCACAACCCATTCCCTGGTACCAGGACCCACACCATCCAGCCCCTTACCGGGCACCCGGGACTCCTGATGCCGACCCTTCACTGTCACTGGGGACCCCAGACGCCAGGCCCCCTTACTGGCACCAGGGACCCATGACGCCCGGCCCCTTCCCTGGTACCCAGGACCCTTGATGCCCAGCCCTCCCTGGCACCTGTGACTCCTGATGCCTGGCCCTCTATGTCACTTGGGACCCCCAACTTCCGGCCCCCTCCCAGGCACCCAGGATCCCTGACACCTGGCCCCTTCCATGACGCCCAGCCCTTCCCTGGTACCCTGGACCCCCATCGCCTGGCCCTCTCCCTGTCTCAGGGGACCCCAGAAGCCTGGGCCCCTCCTGGGCATCCAGGACACCCTACATCCAGCCCCTCCCTGTCACTTGGGACCCCAGATGCCCGGCCCCCTCCCTTTTTCCCAGGATGCCAGACCCCCTCCCTGCGCCCATGACCCCGGACGCCCGATCCCTTCCCGACACCCAGCATCTCCCTGGAACCCAAGAATCTGATGCCAGGCCTCTTCCCTGGCAACCGGTACCCTAGACGCCAGGCCCCTCCCTGGCACCCGGGACCCTGACACCCGGCCTTTTCCCTGGCACCCGGGACGCTTGACACCTAGCCCCTAACTGGCACCTTGGACCCCTGATGCCCAAACCCTCACTATCACCTGAGACCCCTGACCCCCTCCCTGGCACCCGTGACCCCCAATGCCCAGCCCCTTCCCTGGTACCCAGGACCGAATTTGCCCAGTTCCCTTCTGGGCCCCGGGATCCCTGATGCCTGGACGCCTCCTTGAAACACGTGACCCCCGACGCCCAGCCGTCCCTGGCATCCAGACCTGATTCCCGACCCCTCCCTGGCACCCGGGACCCCCAACCCCCTCCCTGGCACCTGGGACCCCCAACCCCCTCCCTGGCACCCGTGGCCACAATGCCAGGCCCCTCACTGTCTCTCAGGACCCCAGATGCTCAGCCCCCTCCCTGGCAACTGAGATGCCTGACCACTTCCCTGTCACCGGGACCCCTGACGCCCGGCCCCTCTCTGGCACCCGGACCTCAATGCCCGACACCTCCCTGGCACCTGGGACCCCCAACAACCTCCCTGGCACCCTTGACCCCCAACTCCCGGCCCCTCCCTGTCACTTGGGACCCCAGACGTTCAGCCCCCTCCCTGACACCTGGAAACTCTGACCCCTTCCCTGGTACCCGGGACCCCCAATGCCCGGCCCCCTCCCTGGCACCCAGGATCCTCAATGCCCAGCCCCTCCATGGCACCCGGAACCTCTGACCCCTTCCCTGGTACCCGGGACCCCTGACACCCGGTCCCTTCCTTGGCACCAGAGACCCCCATCACCTGGCTCCCTACTGGGCCCCTGAATCTGCAATGCCTGGCCCTCCTTCTACCCAGGACCCCTGATGCCTGGCCTCCTCCTTGACACCCATGACCCCCCGACATCCGGCCCCCTCCATGGCACCCATGAACTCTGGCACCTGGCCCCCTCCTTGTCACCCAGGAGCCCTGCCACTCGGCCTCCCCCAGCACCCTGGGCCCCCAACGCCCAGCCCCTTCCCTGACACCCAGGACCCCCATCGCCCAGCTCCCAAATGGGCCCCAGGATTCCTGGTGCCTGGCCCCCTCCTTGACACCCATGAACGCTGAGGCCAGCCCCCTCCCTGGCACCCAGGACACTCCACGACTGGCCCTTCCCTGGCATCTTGGACCCCCGACGCCTTGCCCCTCCTTGTCACTTGGGACCACAGAACCCCGGCTCTCTCCCTGACTCCCATGACTCCCAATGTCTGGCCCCATTCCTGGCACCCAGGACCCTGCTGCCCGGCCCCTTCCATGGCATCCAGGGCCCCCAAGGCCCAGTCGCCTTCTTGGCACCCAGGACTCCCACTGCCCAGCTCCTTCCCTGGAACCCATGACCCCCAATGCCCGGCCCCCACCCTGCACCCAGGACCCCGATGTCCAGATCCATCCCTGGCACCCTGGACGTTGACACCCAGCCTCTTCCCCGGCACCAGGGACCCTCGACACCCTCCCTGGCACCAGTGACCCCATCGCCATGCCCTCCCTGTCATTCGAGGCCCCCGACATCTGGCCCCCTCCCTGGCACCCCTGATCCCCAATGCCTGACCCCTTCCCCAACGCCCAGCCCTTTCCCTGGTACCTGGGATCCCCATCGCCTGGCCCCCTCACTGTCTCTCAGGACTCCAGAAGCCCAGGCCCCTCCTGGGCACCCGGGAACCCCATCGCCTGGCCCCCTCCCTGTCACTCAGGACCCCTGATGCCCAGTCTCCTCCCTTGCAGCCGGTACCCCTGATGCCGAGCCCACTCCCTGGCACACAGGACCCTCAACACCTGTCCCCTCCCTGGCACCCTGGACCCCTGATGGCCAGCCCCTCCCTTGCACCCGGGACACCCAATGTCCAGCCCCTCCCATTCACTCGGGACCCATGATGCACGGCCTCCACCATTGTACCCAGGACCCCTGATGCCCGGCCCTTTCCCTGACACCCAGGACCCTCAACACCCCGCCCCTCCCTGGCACCCAGGACCCCTGATGCCCAAACCCTCCCTGGCACCCAAGACCCCCGACCCCTTCCCTGACCCCCGTGACCCCCGATGCCTGGCCCCCTCCCTGGCACCCTTGACCCCTGAAACCTGCACCCCTCCTTGACACCCAGGAACCCAGATGCCCAGCCAACTCCTTGGAACCCTGGACCCCTGACGCCCAGCCCCTTCCCTGGCACCCAGGACCCAAATCACCCAGCTAACTCCTGGGCCCAGGAATCCCTGACGCCTAGACCTTGCCTTGAAACCCATGAACCCCGATGTCCAGCTGCCTCCAAGGCACCCATGACACCTGATGCACGTCCCTCCCTGGCACCCAGACCCCTGAAGTCCGACCCCTCCCTGGCACCTGGGACCCACAACCCCCTCCCTGGCACCTGTAACTCCCGACACCAGGCCCCTCCTTGTCTCTCGGCACCCTAGACACCTGGCCCCTACCTGGCACCCGGGACTCCTGAACCCCCCCTGGCAACCGGGAACCCTGATGCCCAGCCCGTTCCTGTCAGTGGGACCACAGACGCCAGGCCCCTATCTGGTACCCAGAACCCCCATCGCCCAGTTCCCTCTGGGCCCCGTGACACCTGAAAACTTCCCTGACACCGGTTACCCCCAAGTCCTGCCCCCTCCCTGGCACCCATAACCCCTGACACCTGCCCCCCTCCTTGACAACCAGGAACCCTGAGGCCGGCCAACCCCAGGTACACGAAAAAAAACCAACACCCAGCCCCTTCCCTGGTTCCCGGTACCCCCATCGCCATGCTCCCTATTGGGCCCCAGGATCCCTGACTCATGGACCCCTCCTTGAAACCAGTGACCCCTAAAGCCCGGCCATCCCTGGCACCTGGACCCCTGACGCCCGACAACTCCCTGGAACCTGGGAGCCCCAACCCCCTCCCTGGCACCCATGAACCATGATGCCCAGCCTCTCCCTGTCTCTCAGGACCCCAGACGCCCAGCCCTCTCCCTGGCACCCAGAACAACGACTCCCGGCCTCTTCCCTGGTACCCGGGACCATGACCCCTTCCCTGACACATGGTACCCCTGATGCCTGGGCCCTCCCTCACACCCGGGACCCCTGACGCCCAGCCCCTTCCCTGGCACCCAGGACCCTGAGGCCAGGCCCCTTTCCTAGTACCCAGAAACCCTATCACTGAGCTCCCTCCTGGGCTCCAGGATCCCCAACACCTGGCCCCTCCTTGACACCAAGGACCCCTGATGCCCGGCCTCCTCCCTGGCACCCGTGACCCCCGACACCTGGCCCCCTTCTTGTCACCCGGGAATGCTGACGCTCACCCACCCCCGGCACACTGGACTGCTGATGCCAAGCCCCTTCCCTGGTACCCCAGACCCCAATCACCCAGCTCCCTACTGGGCCCCGGGATCCTCGACACCTGGCCCCCTCCTTGACATTTGTGACCCGTGTCACCCAGCCCACTCCCCGGCACCCAGGACCTTCGAGACTTGGGCCTTCCCTGGCACCTGGAACGTCGACTCCCGCCCTCTTCCCTGGTACCCGGGAAACCTGACCCCTTCCCTGACACTCGGGATCCCTGATGCTAGGCCCCCTCCCTGGCACCCAGGACCCTCTACACATGGTCCTTCCCTGGCACTCGGGACCCCTGAAACCTGACCCCTCCCTGGCACCTGGGACCCCTGACACCCGACCCCTCCCTGGCACCCGGGACACCAGATGTGTGGCCCCTTCTCTGGCACCCAGGACCCCCGAAGCCCGGCCCCTCCTTGTTACTTGGGACCACAGACACCCAGCCCCTTCCCTGACACCCGTGACCCCCTATGTCCGGCCCTTTCCTGGCATCCAGGACTCCCGCTGCTCAGCCCCTTCCCTGGCACCCAGAACCCCAAACACCCGGCCCCCTCCCTGCACCTGGGACCCTGAAGCCCAGTGCCTCCCTGGCACCTAGGACCCTCGACCCCTTCCCTGTTACTCGGGACCCCCGAGGTCAGGGCCCCTCCCTGGCAGCTGGACCCTGATGCCCAACCCCTCCCTGGCACCCGGGACCCTTGACCCCCTCCCTGGCACCCGGGACCCCAGACATCCGGCCCTCTCCCTGACACCCTAGACATTGATGCCAAGCACCTCCCTGACCCCTGTGACCCCCGACCCCTCCCTAGAACCCATGACTCCCAATGCCCGGCCCACTCCCTGCACCCGGGACCCCGACATCCAGATCCATCCCTGGCACCCTGGACGTTGACACCCGGCCTCTTCCGGGGACCTGGGATCCTCGACACCCTCCCTGGCACCTGTAACCCAGTCGCCTGGCCCTCCCTGTCATTCGAGACCCCCGACATCCAGCCCCTTCCTGGAACCCCTGATCCCCAATGCCCAGCTCCTTCCCTGGTACCCAGGACCCCCATCGCCCAGCACCCTCCCTGTCTCTGCAGACCCCTGATGCCTGACCTCCCTTGCACCCTAGACCCCTGACACATGACGCCTTCCCTGGCACCAAGGACCTCGATGCCCATTCCCTCTCTGGCTCCTGGGACGCCTGATGCCCATCCCCTCCCTGGAACCCCAGATCCCCGACCACTTCCTGGCACCCAGGACCAACGTCACCCGGCCCCCTCGCTGGCACTCAGGAACACTGGGCCCAGATCCTTTCCTGGCACCCGAGACCCCAACACCTGGCCCCTCCCTGGCACCCAGGACCCCCGACCCCTTCCCGGGCACCAGGGATACCTGACGTCCAGACCCTCCCTGGCACCAAGGACCCTCAATACGTGGTCCCCTCCCTGGCACCTAGGAACCCTGCTGCCTGGCTCCCTCCCTGGCACCCAGGAACCCTGCCACCTGGCCCTCTCCTTGGCACCCCAGACCCCCATCACCCAGCTCCCTACTGGGCCCCGGGATCCCTGATGCCTGGCCCCCTCCTTAACACTTGTGACCCTTGTTGCCCAGTCCGGTCCCCAGTACCCAGGACCTTTGAAGCCCAGAGCCGCCCTGGCACCTGGAACATCGTCTCCCGGCCTCTTCCCTGGTACCTGGGAAACCTGACCCCTTCCCTGACACTCGGGATCCCTGATGCAAGGCCCCCATCCCTGGCACCTGGGACCACTGACCTCCTTCCTGGCACCCATGACCTCTAAGTCCAGCCTCCACCCTGGCTCCCGTGAACCCCGAAGTTTGGCTCCCTCCCTGGCACCCCATACTCCCAACACCAGGCCACTTCCCTGATACCCAACACATTCCCTGCTACCCAAGACCCACACCATCCAGCACCATTTCAGGCACCTGGGACTCCCGATGCCTGGTCCCTCACTATCACTGGGGACCCCAGATGCCAGGCCCCCTTACTGGCACCAGGGACCCGTGATGTCCGGCCCTTCCCTGGCACCCGAGACCATTGACGCCCGGCCCTACCTGGCACCTGTGACTTCCGACGCCTGGCCCTCCATGTCACTTGGGACCCCCGACTTCCAGTCCCTTTCCAGGCACCCGGGATCCCAGACACCCAGCCCCCTCCTTGTTACCTGGGATGCCCGACCCCCTCCCTGTTTCCGGGGACACCCGATCCCCTCCCTGGCGCCCATGACCCCAGATGCCCGGCCCCTTCCCCGAAACCCAGCATCTCCCTGGAACCCAAGAATCTGACACCAGTCCTCTTCCCTTGCAACTAGGATCCTTGACACAAGGCTCCTCCCTGGCACCCAGGACCCTGACACCCTCTTCCCTAGCAACTGGGACCCTCGATGACCAGCCCCTACCTGGTACCTGGGACCCCTGACACTTGGCCCCTCCATGGCACCTGGGACCCCCGATGCCTGGCCTCTTTTCTGGCACCCTGGATCCCAGATGCCCAGTCCTTTCCCTGGTACCCAGGCCCCAAATCGCCCAGCTCCCTATTGGGCCCTGGGATCCCTGACGTGTGGACCCCTCCTTGAAACCCATGACCCCTGAAGCCCAGCTGTCCCTGGCACCCAAACCCCTGATGCCCGACGCTTCCTGGCACCCGGGACCCCCAACTCTCTCCCAGGCACCTGTGACTCCCGACGCCTGGCCCCTCCCTGCCTCTTGGGACCCTAGACACCTGGCCCCTCCCTGGCACCCGGGACACCTAATGCCCAACCCCTCCCTGGCACCCAGGACTCCCGACCCCCTCCCTGGCACCCGTGAACCCTGATGCCCAGCCCCTCCCTGTCAGTGGGACCACAGACGCCCGGCCCCTTTCTTATACCCCAGACCCCTGACACCCGGCCCCTTCCTTGGCACCCAGGACCTGTGATGCCAGGCCCCTTTCCAGGTACCCGGGACCACCATCACCCGGCTCCCTATTGGGCCACAGGTTCCCTGACATGTGGATCCCTGAGTATTCGACCTGAAAACTTCCCTGGCACCAGTTACCCCCAACGTCCGGCCCCCTCCCTGGCACCTGTGACCCCTGACTCCTGCCCCCCTCCTTGACACCCAGGAACCCTGACACCCAGCCTTCCCCCAGGCACACTGGAACCCCAATGCCAAGCCCCTTCCCTGGTACCTGGGACCCCCATCGCCCGGCTCCCTATTGGGCCCCAGGATCACTGAGGCGTGGACCTCTCCTTGAAACCCGTTACCCACAAAGCCTGGCCATCCCTGGCACCCATGACCCACAACTATCAGCCCCTCCCTGTCTCTCAGGACCCCAGACACCCAGCCCCCTCCCTGGTACCCAGAACATTGACTCCCGGCCTCTTCCCTGGTACCCGGGACCCATCACCCCTTCCCTGACAAGCGGTACCCTGATGCCCAGTCCCTCCCTGGCACCCAGGAACCGGGAAGCCCGGCCCCTCCCTGTTACTTGGAATCGCAGACAACCGGACCCCTCCCTGACACCCATGACCCCTATGTCTGGCCCCCTTCCTGTCACCCAGGACTCCCGCTGCCCGACCCCTTCACTGGCACACTGGACCCCCAACACCCGGCCCCTTCCCTGCACCTGGGACCCTGACGCCCAGCACCTCCCTGACACCCAAGACCCTCGACCCCTTCCCTGTCACCCAGGACCCCCAAAGTCAGGCCCCCTCCCTGGCACCTGGACCCCAACGCCCAGCCCCTCCCTGGCACCTGGGTCCCTCAACACCCTCCATGGCACCCGTGACCACAGACATCCGGCATCCTCCCTGACACTCCACCTCTTCCTTGCCCCCCAGGACCCTCGACGCCCAGCCCCTCACTGGCACCCATGACCACATGGCCAGGCCGTCCTGTCACTCAACACCCCTGATGTCTGACCTTCTCCCTGGCACCCCTGATCCCCATCACTCAGCTCCTTCCCTGGTACCCAGGACCCCCATCGCCCAGCCCCCTCCCTTGCACCCTGGACCCCTGATACCTGGTGCCTTTCCTGGCACCAAGGACACTCGATGCCCATCCCCTCCCTGGCACCTGGGATGCCTCATGGCCATCCTCTCCCTGGCACCTGGGACCCCCAATCACTTCCTGGCACCTGGGATGCATATTGCCCAGCCCCATCCCTGGCACTCAGGAACACTGGGCCCAGATCCTTCTCTGACACCCGGGACCCCTGACGCCAGGCCCCTTTCCAGGTACCTGGGTCCCCCATCATCCACCTCCCTCTGGGCCAGGGGACACCTGAAAACTTCCCTGACACCCGTTACCCCCAATGTCTGTAACCCTCCCTGGCACCCATGACCACTGACACCTGCCCCCTCCTTGACACCCCAGAACCCCGATGCCCAGCCTCCCCAAGGCACACTGGAACCACAATGCCCAGCTCCTACCCTAGTACCCGGAACCCCCATTGCACAGCCCCCTATTGGGCCCCAGGATCCCTGACGCATGGACCTCTCCTTGAAACCCATGACGCCCAAAGCCCAGCCATCCCTGGCACCCATACCCCTGACGCCTGACCTTTCCCTGGCACCCAGAAACCCCAACCCCCTCCCTGGCACCCATAACCCACAACGCCCAGCCCCTCAATGTGTCTCAGGACCCCAGACGCCCAGCCCCCTCCCTGGCACCCTGAATATTGACTCCTGGTCTCTTCCCTGACACTCAGGACCCTCAACCCCTTCTTGTTACTCAGGACCCCCGAGGTCTGGACCCCTCCCTGGCACCAGGACACCTACGCCCAGCCCCTCCCAGCAGCTGGGACCCTCGATACCCTCCCTGGCACCCGTGATCCCAGACATCCAGTCCCCTCCCTGACACCCTAGAAGTTGACGCTGCGCCTCTTCCCTGGCACCCAGGACCCTTGACGCCCATCCCCTCACTGGCACCCAGGACCTCAAAGTCCAGCCTCCACCCTGGCTCCAGTGACCCCTGAAGTCTGGCCCCCTCCCTGGCACCCCAGACCAGTACCTGGCCACTTCCCCGATGCCCAACACATTCCCTGGTACTCGGGACCCACACCATCTGGCCCCTTACCAGGCACCCGGGACTCCCGATGCCCAGCCCCTCACTATCATTGTGGACCCCAGATGCCAGGCCCCCTTACTGGCACCAAGGACCCGTGATGCCCAGCCCCTTCACTGGCACCTGTGACCATTGATGCCTGGCCCTCCCTGGCACCTGTGACTTCCAACACCTGGCCCTCCATGTCACTTGGGACCCCCGACATCCAGCCCCCTCCCAGGAACACGGGATCCCTGACACCCGGCCCCTTTCTTTATGCCCAGCCCTTCCCTGGTACCTGGGACACCCATTGCCTGGCACTCTCCCTGTCTCAGGGGACCCCAGAAGCCCGGGCCCCTCCTTGTTACCTGGGACGCCCGACCCCCTCCCTGGTGCCCATGAGCCCAGATGTCTGGCCCCTTCCCCAAAACACAGCATATCCCTAGAACCCAAGAATCTGATTCCAGGCCTCTTCCCTGGCAACTGGGACCCTTGATGCCCAGCCCCTCCCTGGTACCCATGACCCCCAACGCCCAGCCTCTTTTCTGGCACCCTGGACCCCAGATGCCCAGCCCTTTCCCTGGTACCCGGGACCCAAATCGCCTGGCTCCTTATTGAGCCCCGGGATCCCTGATGCATGGACCCCTCCTTGAACACATGACCCCCGAAGCCCGGCTGTCCCTGGCACTCAGAAACCCTATGCCCAACTCCTCCCTGGCACCCAGGACCCCCAAATACCTCCCTGGCACCCGAGGCCCCAATGCCAGGCCCCTCACTGTCTCTCAGGACCCCAGACGCCCAGCCCCATCCTGGCAACCGAGATGCCTGACCACTTCCCTGTTACCAGGACCCCTGACGCCCGGCCCCTCTCTGGCACCCAAACCTCAATGCCCGACACCTCCCTGGCACCTGGGACACCCAACAACCTTCCTGGCACCTGGGACCCTCGATGCCAGGCCATACCAGGACACCCGGGACACATGACGCCCAGCCTCTTCCCTGGCACCCGGGACTGTCGACTCTTGGTCCCTCCCTGGCACCCAGGAACCCTAACCCCGTTCCCTGGTACCCGTGACTCCGGACGTTTGGCCCCATCCCTGAAACCCCAGCTCCTCAGAGCCCAGCCCCTTCCCTGATGCCCGGCCCCTCCCTGGCACCTGTGACCTCCAATGCCTGGCCCCTCCCTGGCACCCTGGACTCCTCATGCCCAGCCCCTTCCCTGGTACCCAAGACCCAAATCACCAGGCTCCCTCCTGAGCCCAGGGATCCCTTGACCCCAGATGTTGACCCTCCCTGTCACTTGAGACACCCATCCAGCCCCTACCTGGCACCTCTGATCCTGGATGCCCAGCCCCTTCCCAATGCCCGGCCCTTTCCCTGGTACCTAGTACCCCCATCACCTAGCCCCCTCCAAGTCTCTTGGGACCCCAGAAGCCCGGGCCAATCCTGGGCACCCAGGACCCCCAAAGTCCAGCCCCACCCTGTCACTTGGGACACCTGATGCCTGGCCTATTCCCTTGCACCAGGACCCCTGACACTTGGACCCTTCCCTGGCACTCAGGACCCTTGATGCCTGTCCCCTCCCTGGCACCCAGAACCACTGATGCCCATCCCCCCTGGCACCCAGGACCCCTGATGTCAACCCCTCCCTGGCACCCAGGATCCCTAACCCCCTCCCTGGCACCTGTGACCCCCGATGCCCGGCCCCTTCCTGTCACTTGGGACTCCAGATGCCCAGCCCCCTCCCTGGTACCCAGGACCCCTGATGCCTGGCCCCTTCACTGGCATCCATGACCCTCGATGCCCGGCCCCTCCCTGGCACCCGGGACCCCCGAACCCCTCCCTGGCACCCATGACCACCGACACCCAGCCCCTCCCTGTCACTTGGGACCAATGACACCCTGCCCCCTCCCTGGTACCTGTGACCCCTGACGCATGGCCCCTTCCCTGGTACCCAGGACCCTCGACGCCCAGCCCCTCCATGGCACCCGGGACCCCTGACGCCTGGCCCCTCCCTGGAACCCAAGGCCCCCGACCCCCTCCCTGGGACCAGTGACCTCCAACACCCAGCCCCTCCCTGTCATTCGGGACCCCAGATGCCCAGACTCCTCCCTGGCACCCTGGACCCCCGATGCCCAGCCTCTCCTTGGTACCCAGGACTCAATTCGCCTGGCTCCCTCCTGGACCCAGGGATCCCTGACGCCTGGACACCACCTTGAAACCCGTGACCCCTGATGTCTGGCCTGCTCCAAGGCACCCGTGACCCCCAACACCTGGCTCCTTCCTTTCTCTCGGGACCCCAGACGTCTGGCCTCTCCCTGGCACCCAGGACACCTGACGCCTGACCATTCCCTGGCACCCAGGACCACCAACCCCCTCCCTGGCACCTGTGACCCGCGACACCTGGCCCTCCCTGGCACTCAGGACCTCCAACCCCCTCCCTGGCAACCGTGACCCCCGACTCCGGCCCCTTCCTGTCTCTCAGGACCCCAGATGCCCAGCCCTCTCCCTGGTACCAGGGACCCCTGACGCCAGGTTCCTTCCCTGGCACCCAGGACCCCTGATGCCCAGCCTCCTTTCCTGGTACTTCGGACCCCCATTGCCTGGCTCCCTAATGGGCCCTGGGATCCTCGATGCCTGGCCTCCTCCTTGACACCCATCACCCTTGACACCTGGCCCCTCCCTGGCACTCAAGTCCCCAGAAGCCTGGCCCCCTCCCTGCTTCCTGGGACCCCTGACACCCGACCCCTTCCCTGGCACTTGGGACCCCTGAAAACTGGCCCCCTCCTTGGCACCCCAGACTCCAAGCCCCTTCCCTGGCACCTGGGACCCCCATCGCCCAGCTCCCTTTTGGGCACTGGGATCCCCAATGTCTGGCCCCCTCCTTGGCACCCAGGACCCCTGATGCCTGGCCTCCTCCCTGGCACCTGGGACCCTCGACGCCTGGATGGACCCTCCCTGGCACCTGGACCCCAATGCCCAGCCCCTCCCTGGCACCCATGACCCCCGATTTCCCACCCCCTTCCTGATGCCCAGGACACCCACTGCCTGGCCCCCTCCCTGGCCCCCAGGAATACTGCCACCTGGCCCCTTCTGTGGCACCCAGGACATCCAAGGCCCAGCCACCTCCCTGGCACCAAGGACTCCCACCGCGCAGCCCCTTCCCTGGCAGCTAGGACCCTTGACCTGTACCTCCCTGAACCCGGGACCTCAATGGCCAGCCCCTCCCTAGCACCTGGGACCCCTGACCCCCTCCCTGGCACCTGTGACCCTGATGTCCGGTCTCCACCCTGGCTTCCTTGACCCCCAAAGTCCAGCCCCCTCCCTGGCACCCCAGACCACTGACTCCCAGCTCCTTCCCCGACACCCAGCCCATTCCCTGGTACCTAGGATCCCCACTGCCCGGCCCCTTCCTGGGCACCCGGGACTTCCAAAGCCTGGCCCCTCCCTGTCTCTTGGGACCCCAGATGCTTGGCCCCCTTACTGGCACCCAGGACTCATGACCCGAGGCCCCTTGCCTGACACCTGGGACCCCAAAGCCCTGCCTCTTCCCTGGCACTCAAGACCCCCAACCCCCTCCCTGGCACCCATGACCCCCGATGCCTGGCCCCTTCCTGTCATTCAAGACCTCTGATGCAATGTTCCCTCCCTGTTACCCAGGACCCCTGATGCCTGACCCCTTCCCTGGCACCTGGGATCCCAACATCTGGCCTCCTCCTTGGCACCTGGGACCCCTGGCAACTGGCCTCCTCCCTGGCACCCCAGACCCCAGACACCCAGCCTCTTCTCTAGTACGTGGGACCCCCATCGCCCAGCTCCCTCCTGGGCCCTGGGATCCCTGATTTCTGGCCCCATCCTTGACACCTGGGACCCCCATCATTCAGCCCTCTCCCTGGCACCCATGACCCCCGATGCCCAGCTCCAACCCTGGCATCGTGACCCTCACTGCCCAGCCACCTCATGGCACCCAGGAGCCCTGAAGCCAAGCCCCCTCCCTGGCACCTGGGACCCCCACCATCTGGCCCCTTACCTGCTTGCAGTGATTTCGTGGCCCTGGAGCCATCCCTGGGCAGCTGTGTGGAGGCAGCCCTGTGTCCTTCTTCCTCAGCTCCTCCTTCCTTCTATGCCAGGACCTGATTCCCCTGAGGTTCTAAATATGTGGGCAGCAGGGTCTCCTCCAGAACATTAACCTCTCAGCACAGATGTTTCTGGAAGGTCTTGCTCTGTTTTCTGTTTCCAGTAACACAGTAACATAGATTGGGTGAGGTAAAAGCAAAACTTTTATCTGATTCAGGGTTTTTGTCCAGGGATTAGACGGGCAGGAGGATACTGTACTTTGGCACTTGGGTATCACCTTAACCCTACTGTTCCCTCAACCAACTCCCATCTGTCTTTGTACTTTCAAAATAGAAATTTTGGCTATTCAAATTTATGAGTGTTTTAAAAATTAATTATGTTCCATGAAATCCTTCTCAATCCCAAAGATATATCTAGTTTACTAAGTTATTTGGAGATTATATTTTAATATAGGAGCTTGTTTACTTTTGCTTGTTTTAAAATTTTCAAATACTGTTGGAGTTTGGTTGACAAAATTTGTGCATATTCAAGGTATGCAACCTGATATTTTGATATGTGGGGGCCTTTTGAAAAGTTATGGAGAATTCACATTATCTTTTAATCCCTTTTTGTACTGGAATAAACCCAGCATTTTTTTTAAAAAAGATTTATTTATTTATTGAAGGTCAGAGTTACACAGTGAAGAAGAGGCAGAGAGGGAGAGAGGGAGAGAGGGAGAGAGGGAGAGGGAGAGGGAGAGGGAGAGGGAGAGGGAGAGGGAGAGGGAGAGGGAGAGGGAGAGGGAGAGGGAGAGGGAGAGGGAGAGGGAGAGGATCATCTGCTGGTTCACTCCCCAGATGGCTGCAATGGCTGGAGCTGCACCAATAAGAAGCCAGGAGCCAGGAGCTTCTTCCGGGTCTCCCACATGGGTTCAGGGGCCCAGGGACTTGAGCCATCTTCTACTGCTTTCCCAGGCCATATCAGAGAGCTGGATCAAAAGTGGAGCAGCCAGGACTCAATCCGGTGCCCATATGGGATGCTGGTGCTGCAGGCGGTGGCTTAACCTGCTACACCACAATGCCAGCTCCTTAATCCCATTTTTTTTTCATGACCTTTTTGGAGTCCTCTTTTACATGTACATTATGAAATGATTAGGATAATCTAACATATGCATCTCCTTTCATCGCTAAGTTTTTAAGAGAATACATAAGATATTACCAAGTTGTGAGTATGTAATAGCATATTCATATAGTAACGGTGTTGAGTATTAAGATCTGGAGTGGATAATTTATCTCATAACTGCAAATGTGTGCTCAGCTAACATTTTCCCATTTCCTTCACTCTCAGCCCTGACAGCCACCAACCTGTTCTGTGACTAAGTGTGATTTTCTTAAAATCCACATGAGTGAGATTGTATGGCATTTATCTTTCTGTGCCTTGTTTCAAATAGCCTCATGTCCACATTCATGTTTTTGGATCTATGTTTTCCTGTTTTATTAGGTTATTTGTTTTTATCGACACTCAATAATTGTACATATTTATGGGGTGAAAAGTAACATTTGATACATGCACACATTTTAATGATCAAATTAGGATAATTGGAAACCATCACTTCATATATTCAAGATTTATTTGCAGTGTGGACATTCAAAAGTCTTTCTTCTAGCTATTTAGAAATATACAATATATTAGAATTGACAATTGTTACTCTACTGTGTAATAGAACACAGGAAAGGGGGCTGATGCTGTGGCACAGTGGGTTAAATCTCCAACCTGCAGTGCCAGCATTCCATATGGGAGCCAGTTTGAGTCCCAGCTGTTCCATTTCCGATCCACCTCTAGGCTATGGCCTGGGAAAGCAGTGGAGGATGGCCCAAGTCCTTGGGCCCCTGCACCCGCATGGATGTCCTGGAAGAAGCTCCTGCCTCCTGGCTTCACATCAGCACAGCTCCAGCCATTGCAGCCATCTGGGAAGTGAACCAGTGGATGGAAGTCCTTTCTCTCTGGCTCTACTTCTCTCTCTATAACTCTTTCAAATAAATAAAATAAATCTTTTTTAAAAAAAGGACACAAGAAGGATTATTTTTACAATAAGGAAAAATAATTTTTCAATAAAAGCAAACCTTTTTGAACTTCAATTAATTCAATTTTAATTTTTTTTATTTTAAGCATTTTTTGAGAAACCTAATTAACCTTGAAGAAACCAAAAATGATACATCTGTTGTGAGCACTTATACATAAATATAGCTTATGAAGGATAAGAATATCTTCCTTTTAATGCACTAAAACAAAGTATATCTTTGAGAACAAGTTTTATTATTAACTCTCATAATCCAACTCTTTGAGGACAGGGGTCCTGCATGGTAAATCAGTGCACAGAAACTCCTGTTATTATTTTAACAATTAACGCTCTTATGTATGTGGTCAGTGATCACCCGAGGTGCTTGAGATGCGCTGCCTATGCTGTGAAAGCCTTTTTTAAAAAAGATTTATTTTACTTATTTGAAAGACAGAGTTGCAGAGAGAGGTAGAGACAGAGAGAGAGGTCTTACATCTGGTTGTTCACTCCCCAGATGGCCACAATGGCCAGAGCTGTGCCAATCTGAAGGCAGGAATCAGGAGCTTCTTCTGGGCCTCCCACATGGGTACAGGAGCCCAAGGACTTGGGCCATCCTCCACTGCTATCCCAGGCCATAAGCAGAGAACTGGATTGCAAGAGGAGCAGCTGGGACTAGAACCGGCGCCCATATGGGATGCTGGTGTTTCAGGCCAGGGCTTTAACCCACTGCACCACTTCACCAGCCCCAAGTGGAAGCCTTTTGAGTCCACTGGCTCCTTCTGTATTTAGACAAGGCCATGAGCAAAGTGGAAGTTCTCTCCTCCTTTCAGAGTAAAGCACTTCGTTCTTTCATGACTTCTTTCCACCGGAGTCTCACCCAGGTAGGTCCTTCATGTAGGACACTTTTTGCCACAGTGTCTTGGCATTCTATGTCTGAAATGCTCTCATGGGATTTTCAGCCAGACCAGAATGTGTTAAGGGCCACAGTGCTACTTAAAGTGATTGTCATTCTATGAGTCTGCTGTGTGGACTGCTTCCCATGTTGGAGCATTCATTCCTTTTTAATTCTATTATTACCAAACACTTAATCCTATTTATATAATCATTTTAACATTTAAATCCTCTCTATATGATCACTTTAACACTTAATCCTATCCATATGTTCACTTTAACACTTAAAGTGTTGTTTTTTTCCACCTAGCTTAAGGGGATTTGGGGCAAGTTTTTAAACTGTACCCTTAAAAGTAAGTCCGTAATAATGTATGGAGAACTATACAGCTTTACAGTTATAAACTTCATAATTTCACAATTACAACATTAGGAACCTGGTGAGTCTTCCCACTGTGCCTGCCCTCCCATCCACACTCCCACCCCCTTCCTCCTCCCTCTCTTATTCCTACTCTTATTTTTTACTAACATTTATTTTCAATTAACATCCTATAGATATGATTATCTCTATATTAAGTAAAAACTTCAACATATAGCATGGAAAAAACTGCTACTCTATAGTCAAGACAAGGGCTGTACAAAGTCATTGCTTCTCAAAGTGTCAATTTAACATCTATAGCTTGCCTATCAGGTGCTCTATTAGTTACCACAGGTCAGGGAGAACATATGGCATTTCTCCCTGTGGGACTGAATTATTTTACTAAGTGTGATGATTTCCAGTGTCATCCATTTTGTTGCAAATGATTAGATTTTTTTATCACTGTGTAGTATCCATGGTGTACATATCACATAATTTCTTTATCCAGTCTTCAGTTGATGGGCATTTTTATTGATTCAGTGCCATAGCTGTTGTAATTGAACACAATAAACATAGGGGTGCAAATAACTTTTTCATATGCTGATTTCCTTTCCTTTGGGTAAATTCCCAGGAGTGGGCTGGCTGTGTCATATGGTGGGTCTATATTCAGATTTCTGAGGTATCTCCATACTGTCTTCCATAGTGGTTTTGCCAGTTTACACTCCCACCAACAGTGGATTAGGATGCCTTTTCTCCCACATCCTCACCAACATTTGCTGTTTGTTGATTTCTGTATGAAAGCCATTCTGAAGGGGGTGAGGTGAAACCTCATTGTGGTTTTGATTTGCATTTCCCTGATGGCTAGTGATCCTGTACATTTTTTCATGTGTCTGTTGGCCATTTGGATTTCCATTTTGAAAAATGTCTGTTTAAACCTTCACACATCCTTTAATTGTGTAGTTTGTTTTGTTGTTGTTGAGCTTCTTGATGTCTATATAGTCTGGTTATTAATCCTTCATCAGTTGTAGAGTATGAAAATTGTTTCTCCCATTCTGTTGGTTGCCTCTTCACTATGCTGAGTATTTCTTTTGCAGTACAGAAACTTCTCAATTTGATGTAATCTTTTAACTGGATGGTTGAGTCCATTTACATGCAAGGTGACTATAAGAAATGATTTGGGGTTGCGCACGGCCTTGGTACACAGCCCTGGTGGGCACCCCTCTGCAGGCAGATGAGGAAGTTCTGAGAGGAGGGGAGGAAGAGGACGAAGACAAGGAGGAGAAGGTGGGAGGCAGTGAAAGCTGGGGACCCACTCCATGCCTCAGCCTCTCACCCCTCCCCCAGCCTTTCTCTTGCCACCTTCTCACATTATGGCCAGTGCCTCAGCTTTGTGTGAGGAGATGGTGTAGCCCCCAGCATGCTGAAGGAGGAGATGGACACTTGTTTCATGGCTCCTAGCTGCATCCTCTACCCCTGGAGCAGAAACTCCCTCAGCTCATGCCTCCTGCATCTCCCAGCTGCTGGGGAAGCCTTGGCACTGCCGGCACCATGAGTTAATAGAGCATCTCTCAAGCAATCTCTCAAGTGCTGCTGTGATGGTTTATGATAATTCCAATAAGAAGCTGGTGGCTCTTCTGGGTTTAGCAGATTTCACATCTATCACCATGCAGGCAATAGCACATTCAGAACCATCAAGTTGTGATATATTGTGCCATTTCTAAAGGGTTAAAATACAATCAAGCTACACAGACCTTCCACCAGTGGTGAGATACTAGACAGGTGTATGATCTCAACTTTGGCAGCAAAGAGGATGCCAATAGCTTCTCAAGTGCCATGATGTATGGCTTAGAATCATTAAATGCACAAGAAATAGGGCCAAAATTGCCTAGACAAAATTCACAGCTACCTGCCCAAGTTCAGAATGGCTTATCCCAAGAAGAAATGGAAATTCAAAGAAGGTAACTACAAGAACAGCAAAGACAAAAGGAGCTGGAGTGGAAAAGCCTGTAATTTCTAAGGCCTCATCAACAAGAAACCTGAACCAACAAGAAAACCTCAGGAAAGAACAAATACCATGAATGGCAGCAAGTCACCTGTCATTTCAAGACCAAAATCCACACCCTCATCACATCCCAGTGCCGATGGAGTCCAGACAAAAGGACTTTACTATAACAGACTGAAGCAGGATATTTTAGATGAAATGAGAAAAGAATTAGCAAAGCTAAAAGAAGAACTTATCAATACAATCAGGCAGGAACTGAGCAAGGCAGATACTACATAGAGAAACAACCTATGGAGAGATAGGACTTTAGTCAGGAGAAAAACTATTCCTACAAACAACTGTTAACAACACACCAGCCTACATATTGTGAACTGGAAGAACAAAGTAGAGACAGAAGGAGGGAAAAACCAACATATCCTGAAAGTCTTCAGACATTATGATTGGTAACAAGCTAGTTCCATCCTAGTTTGCTGCTTTTTTTAACATTTACAATAGGATGGAAAAGAGTTGGATGAGAGTTCCACCAAGCAAGATCATCATACATTGAAATATTTTCATGTGAAGATAAAATTGCACATTTTTCCATAATCCATTGGTAAATGAAGAGAAGAATGACTTAAGGAGGTTTTTTTTTTTAAGAGAATAATGTTGGGGCCGCTGCTGTGGCACAGCAGGTTAATGCCCTGGCCTGAAGCACTGGCATCCCATATGGGTTCCAGCTCCAGACCCAGCTACTCCACTTCTGATCCCGCTCTCTGAGGTGTCTTAAGAAAGCAGTAGAAGATGGCCCAAGTCCTTGGGCCCCTGCATCCATGTGGGAGACCTGGAAGAAGTGTCTGGCTCCTGGCTTCAGATAGGCACAGCTGTGGCCATGGTGGCCAATTTAGGAGTGAATCATCGGATGGAAGATCTCTCTCTCTCTCTCTCTCTCTCTGCCTCTCCTCTCTCTGTGTGACTCTGACTTTCAAATAAATAAATCTTTTTTAAAAAGAGAATACTGTTACTGATGAATTTAACAAATTATGATATTGTATTGTAAATGTTTCTCTCAGGTTTGTCTTCCTATTGTGTTTGTTATTCATGAATAATTAAGATCAGCCCTATGTAATTTAACATCATAAAATGCAGAGCAAACAATTAGATGTGCCTTTGAAGGGTGATGTTCATAATGAACTATATTAAAAGTGATTTGCCAAGCTTGAGGAATTTTAGAATGATAGGAGGTCTCTGAAGTAAGCCTTCATGCAATTTTGTAATTAACACACAATTATTCTTAGGTGTTTAAATTTTAACTGAAAAGTGATCCCTGTTAAATCTAAGAGTGGAAAAAGAGAGGGAGGAGATGAACAATTTGGAACATGCTCAATCGGACTGCCTGCAAATGGTGGAGTTAGAAATGTGCCAGGGGATTCCAACACAATCCCATCAAGATGGCATGTACCAATGCCATCGCACTAGTCCAAGTAATCAATTTCAGCTCACAATTGATAGCTCTGATAGGTCTAAGAGTCAAAGAGAACACACAAACAAGACAAGTATCTGCTAATACTAACTGATAGAATCAAAAAGGGAGAGAAAGATCCAACATGGGAAGCGGGATACACAGCAGACTCATAGAATGGCAGATGTCCTAAACAACACTCGCCTCAGAATCAGCCCTCAAGGCATTCGGATCTGGCTGAAGAGCCCATGAGAGTATAGCAGGCATGGAAAGCCAAGATATCATGGAAAAAAAAAGACCTAAATGAATGATCTCTGTGAGTGAGATCCCAGTGGAAAGAATGGGGCCATCAAAGAAGGAGGTACCCTTCTCCGAAGGGAGGAGAGAACTTCCACTTTGACTATGACCCTATCGGAATAAGATCAGAGTCAGCGAACCCTAAAGGCTTCCATAGCCCTGGCAACTCATGACTAGAGCCTAGGGAGATTACTGACGCCATGAACAGGAGTGTCAAATTGTTAAGTCAGCAACAGGAGTCACTGTGTACTTACACCCCATGTGGGATCTGTCCCTAATGTGTCGTCTAAAGCGAAGTGATGATATAACTAGTACTGAAACAGTATTTTTATACTTTGTGTTTCTGTGTGGGCACAAACTGATGAGGTCTTTACTAATTATATACTGAATTGATCTTCTGTATATAAAGAGAATTAGAAATGAAAAAAAACCAACCTGGTGTTAAAATGGAAATGGCATAGAAAATTAATTAATTTGAAAAAAAATTATGTAGGATCTCTGTCTTTAATATGCTGTACATTGCTATTTAATGCTATAATTAGTAATCCAATGGTAGTTTTTTCACTTTATGTTGCTATATGGGCAAAATGTTGAAATCTTTACCTAATATATACTAAACTGATCTTCTGTATATAAAGAGAATTGAAAATGAATCTTTACATGAATGGAAGGGGAGAGGGAGCGGGAAAGGGGAGGGTTGCGGGCGGGAGGGAAGTTATGGGAGGGGGGAAGCCATTGTAACCCATGAGCTGTACTTTGGAAATTTATATTCATTAAATAAGAGTTTAATAAAAAAACATAAAATTCATCCAGAATTTAAAGATTTAGATGCCTTCCTAAATTGTTACAATGCCTTACCAAATCTATAAGTTCTACATAACACAAAACAGTGGTCAAGTGTAGATTTACTGTAGTTTTCAACCTTTTATAGACTTATTCATGTGGACATTTTTGTAGTGTAATTACAATCATGACAAATTGAGCTTTTTAAATTGCAGGCAGTAATGCATGTCATGGTCATATGTAGTGCTCTTTTCAAGGCCTAGTCCCAGGGAAGACATTTTGTAGAGTACAAGAGAGTGGGAGGAAGGGAAGTAATAATTTTTAGTTTAATTTCTGCACTATCTTTCTCATTTTCCTGAATAAGTAATAATGAGGAATATTTTGTGACTTGAATTGGTAAACATGTTAACAAAATCAAGTAGTTAATCTTTTACATCATGTCTTCCCCTCTCTGTATTGTAACTGCTAATTTTAATGGTCTGAAAAATGATCCTGAATGTCACGTGAGCCATAGCTCATTGTGGAACTCAAAAAGTTTGATCACTAAATTTGGCAGCTACTCTGACCTAGGTGCCCCTGCAGTTACACAGGTATTTAGGTGTTCTGACTATGAAGCTGCTTTTGAATTTCATTATCTTAAACATACCCCCCCAAAAAAAATAATGATGGCAGCAATTAAGCGTATACAAATCTTTAGAAAAAGGGAAATCAATGAAGATAACTGCAGGTTTCTTTTATTGAATAAAGGAAAACTCAGGTGATGAGAAAAAGGAATTAGATTCTCTGCTTCTGTCCTATGTGTGCATGTGTGTGCATGTGTTGTGTGTATGTATTTCACTCCTTCTTCTTGTCTTTGGAACTGGTAAGATTAAAATAGAGGAGAAAGCCCTATAGGCTGTAATAATAGCTTTCTGGAAAATCTAGGAAATGAGAAATTCTCCAGACTCCCCATCTTGATTTATGATTGACTAATTATGTGCCATATTTGCATAGAAATCTTTGATTATCTGAAGTTTTACTAAAATGTTGAAGTTTTATTATAGTCACATCTTACTGTTGTTTTGATCTTTATTCATTACTTTGTGCCCTTCTTTGTCTCTTTTAACAATTTTTGTGTTAGGGTCTATTTGGGGCTGGCGCCGTGGCTCAATAGGCTAATCCTCCACCTGCAGTGCTGGCACAGTGGGTACTAGTCCTGATCGGGGTGCCAGATTCTGTCACGGTTGCCCCTCTTCCAGTCCAGCTCTCTGCTAAGGCCCAGGAGTGCAGTGGAGGATGGCCCAAGTGCTTGGGCCCTGCACCCACATGGGAGATCAGGAGGAAGCACCTGGCTCCTGTCTTCAGATCAGTGCGGTGCACCAGCCACAGCGCACTGGCCTCAGTGGCCATTGGGGGTTGAACCAACAGAAAAGGAAGACCTTTCTCTCTGTCTCCGTCTCTCACTGTCCACTCTGCCTGTCAAAAAAAAAGTTCTATTTTGTCTGATATTAGGATAGCTATACCTTCTCTTTTTTGCATTATTTTAATTTGGAATATATTTTTCCTTCTTTTCACTTTCAGTCGGTGTGTATATTTGTTGGTGAGGTGTGTTTCCAATAGGCAGCAAATAGGCCTTTTGTTAAATCCATTTAACCAGTTTATATGTTTTAATTTGAGAATTTAGGCCATTTACATTTAAGGTTCCTAATGCTAAATAACAACTTGGCCCTGCTAGTTTTCCATAAATATTCCTGTTGTTTGCTTTCTATTTCTCTTGTACTTTTACTGGGGGAAGTTCTGCCTTCATATTCTTTCATAATGATAACTATCTGTGTTTCTGTGTGTAGCACACCCTTAAGCATGTTTTGTAAAGCTGGATGAGTGATGACAAATTCTTTCAATTTCTGTTTGTTATAGAAGGTCTTTTATTCACCTTCATTCATATATGAGAGCTTTGCAGTGTACAGTATTCTGGTATTTTTTTTCCTAAGTGTTTCTTTTCCTATTACTTGTACTATGTCTTTTCTCTCATATCCTGTGGAGTCTGATGAAAATTCAGCTGATACTAGTTGGAGATCCTCTGAAAGTAATCTGGTGTTTCTCTCATTCACATTTTTGAACCTTTTGTTTATGTTTTACTATGGAAAGTTTGACTGCAATGTGTCATTGTGAAAACCTTTCCTGGTCATGTCAATTCGGTGTTCTATGTGCTTTCTGTATTTGGACATCCCTTTCTTTATCCAAAGTATGAAATTATCTTTAATTATTTAAGGAAATAGTCCGTCTAATCTTTTCTCTCTACTCACCTTCAGGAACTCCTAAGACCTGTACAATGGGTCATTTGATAGCATTCCATAAATCTCCAACACTGTTTATAATTTTTCTAAATTCCTCTTTCTTTTTCTTTCTAATGTTACTAAAAAATTTCCAAAGGTTTTTATTCTAAATTGGATATTCTTTCTTCTGCCTCACCAGCTCTGTTAATGCTTTCCACTGTACTTTTTATTTGATATATTTAATTCTTAACTTGTAATATTTCATTTTGATTTCTCTTCTACATCTCAATTTCACGGGAAAACTTTTTATTCCTGCCATGCATATATTTCTTTAATTTGTGAATTTGCTTCTGAATACTTTGGAGTATTCCTGTGATTAATCTTTTATATTCTGTTTCAGGCATTTTATCAATCTCTTCATCTTCACATTCTAATATAAAAGTGTTGCGATCCTTTGGGGAGTCATGTTGTCTTCCTTATTCTTTTTTTAAAGATTTTATTTATTTGAGAGGTACAACTACAGACAGAAAGAGGGGAAGGCAGATAGAAATGGTTTTCATCTGTTGGTTCACTATGTGAATGGCTACAATGGTCAATACAATGGTCACACTGTTTTTCTAGGCTACAAGCAGCGACCTGGATCAGAAGAGTAGCTGGGGCATAAACTGGTGCCCATAAGGTCCACTGGTGGAGGATTAGCCTACTATGCTACAGAACTGGTTCCAACTTCCTTATTCTTGTTTCTTTAATTTCTGCACTTATTTTTAGGCATTTGTGAAGATAATTGTTGTTTTTTACCTCTGTTTTTAGCTTTGAACTATGCCTCTGTGGTTTAGTGGGGTTTCTGCTGTTTCAGTGAGCATCCAGGGGATGTGTGCTGGGTGTGTCCAGGGAGTCAGTGTTAAGGGTGGGTGGAGTATCCAGGGTGACTATCAATTTGGGCATTGTAGATCTCCTCTTGTTAACAGAAAGGGGAGTATTCTTATCTCTATAATCACACCCTCATTTCCTCCTTTTCAACATGACCAATGCCCAGGTGTTAGCCCTCAGTGGGTGTAGTGCTCATCCACATTTTCACATGAACTGCAAAAACAAACTGTGCAGTCCTCAATGTGAGCACATATACCACTGCAGTGTCCCACCCCAGCCAGGCAGGGAGCTCTGAGCATGTGAAACTGCACAACATGATAGCCCTGAGAACCAGTTAGCCCCTGCACCCTCTCAGCACACAAGACTCCCACAGTCATGAGGTATGAGCACAAGAGACACCACAGCTGCTAACTACTTTTGTCCAAAAGCATGCCCTCCCTTTCTCATCTGGTTGCCAGGTACCATGGTGGAGAATGGGGGAGAGAAGTGTCCCTTTTCTTCAATTGAGTGAGCAGGCTTCCTATTCCCCTCAGGGCTCTAGACTGAACTCAATGACAGTATAGCCCTCTAGGCTGTCCCTCATTCTAAACCACCAGCATCACAGTCCACTGTAGTCTATCTCACCTTGCTCTCCAAGCTGGCACTTTCTCTTGCTCTCCAAGATGGCACTTTCTCTGGCATTTTTCTCTGCTGCTGGGGTCATGTGTTGTGTCCATGCTCATTGCTGCATATCTGCACCTTCCATGCAGGTCCAAAAAGTCTCTTCTGCAGAATCTTCAATGCAGTTTTTCCTCCAACTTTCCATTGGGTATACACTTTCTCTCTTTTTACTATTTTCTTTTTTCTTTTTGTTTTGTTTATTTGACAGGTAGAGTTATAGACAGTGAGAGGCCGAGCGAAAGGTACTCCCTCAATTGGTTCACTCCTCAAATGGCCTCTTTGGCTGGCACTGCACTGATCTGAAGCCAGGAGCCAGGTGCTTCTTCCTGTTCTCCCACATGGGTGCAGGCACCCAAGCACTTGGGCCATTCTCCACTGCCCTCCTGGGCCACAGCAGAGAATTGGACTGGAAGAGAAGCAACCAGGACTAGAACCCAGCACCCATATGGGACACCAGTGACACAGGCAGAGGATTAAACAAGTGAGCCACAGTGCCATCCCCTATTTATTTTTATTTTTATTTTTTGCAGGCAGAGTTAGACAGAGAGAGAGACAGAGACAGAGAGAAAGGTCTTTTTTCCATTGGTTCACCCTCCAAGTGGCTGCTACGGCCGACACGCTGCGCTGATCTGAAGCCAGGAGCCAAGTGCTTCCCCCTGATCTCCCATGTGGGTGTAGGGCTCAATGACCTTGGTCATCCTCCGCTGCACTCCTGGGCCACAGCAGAGAGCTGGACTGGAAGAGGTGAAACCAGAACAGAATTTGGTACCCCAAAACCAGCCCCTATTTTTACTATTTTCCCATAGCCTAGAGTAGCTTGTCCTTCCCCTATTCTACCCTCTTGGAATCCAGAATTTCTTGAAAGGCTGATCTGGTGCTGGTGGATTCTTTTTTTGCTTATCTGAGAAATCCCTTATTTCTTATTTGCTTCTTAAGGATAGCTTTTCTGGTTATATTCTCAGCTGTAAGATTTTTTTCAGACATTGAATACATCCTGCCACTCTCTTCTGGCCTGTAGTGTTTTGGCTAAGTTTTATGTTAGTCTAACTGGTTTTTCTTTTTACATAATTTGATACTTTACTGTTTTAAGGATTCTCTACTTGTCCTTATATTTTTACAATTTGACTTCAATATTCCTTGGCGAAGATCGTTTTGGGTTAATCTCCGTAGGGACTTTTCTTCTTCCTGTATCCTGATATCCATGTCTATTTCAAGACCTGGGAAATTTGCAACTACTATTCCATTTTATAGTTTCTCAGTGTCTTTTACTTCTCATTCAGGAATCATTATCATATGAATATCTGGCCATTTAAACCGTTAAACCTGTGTATCAGAAAAACATTTTTCATAATTTTAAATTATTTTCTCTCTATTTTTGTGTGTTTGGGCTACTTCCAAAGTCTTGGCCAGATAAGAAATCCTTTCCTCCTTGATGTATTCTGCTTTTGAAACTCTCAATCATATTTTTATTTCACCGATTGAAGTTTTCATTTCCAGTATTTCTATTTTGTTCTTCTTAATGATTTCTACCTCTCTCATGAAATTTTCATTCATGTCATGAATTGCTCTGTTCATTTCTCTTGCATCACATGGAGCTTCCTTACAATCTCTACTTTGAGTTCTAGTTCTAACATTTCATTGATTTTCCTTAGATGAGAATCTAATTCTGGAAAACTCTTGTGTTCGTTTGGAGGTGTCATGTTATGTTGTTTCACTTTTACTTTGTCCCTACATTGATACATGTGCATCTGATGTAATAATCTCTTCTCTATGGAGTAGGTTTAGATGGAATGTAGGTTATCCCTTGACTTGTTTTGTCTTTGGTTCTATGTGAGGACTGTGTGATATGTCTGGTCCTTCCTGAGGTCCTGCTGAGAGAGTGCAACTAGTGACCATGCTTACAACACCAACATTCCTAGTCCCTTGACTGGGGGATGTGAACTGAACCAGGTCCAGTCCTACAGAATGAATACAAGATATACAGATATATTGCAATGGCAGGTGTGGGTTCAAAGTAGAATGCAGGCCGTACTTCCTTAGGTTCTACAGGGCTGATTCTAGCTGATTTGAGGAAATTAATACTACTTTTTACAGCTCTAGAGTTGCCAGATACCATAAAGTATGCAAGTCAGGTTTTGAGGACAGTGGTAGCCACCTGTCTGAAGCCCAGTGATGTAAACAGAGAACTCCAGATGTTACAAGGGCAAATTTCTCCAAAGTTTAAAATAGAAACATCAGCCACCCCAGTTCTGCAAGGCACAGAAGAAACTGCCCTCAGTTCTCACAAGACATGAATTTTTTTTAACTTGTACCCATATCTCTCAGCACAATAATCTCAGAGGTGCTGAGGACACTTCCTGATGTCAGATCCAGATATGGTAAGTGCTGCTGCTGTTGCTGTCCCCAAGTAGCTGAGGGGGAGCTCCTCTGGATCATATAGGTGGGTGAACATAGCTTTTGGGCTTATGCCCAAAACTCCTACATTGCAGGAGGCAAGACATCTGTTCTGCACCTTGCAAGTTGCCCTGGTTCTGGCTCTTGTCACTTTTGGTAGCTGCAGAACAGAGATCAGCTGCATGGCCCTGAAAAGCTGAATCTGGTCTTTTGCAGATGTAGGGGAGGCAAAGGAGGTGAGGTGGCTTCTTAGAGCCAAACTATTGCTCAGACCCCAGTTGGCACTCGGGATGAAGTTAACACCAATGGGGCACAGAGAAATTCTTACCATGGGAAGATGGCAATCCTCAGCTGGCAGCTGGCCACACCACACAACTAGCTGCAGAAGTGTCTCAGTCCTTGGTCCCCATGATGTTCCATGGAATCTCTCTTCTGTCTTGTCATTTCTCTACTGGAAACATCAGTCAGTCCCTTGGAAACATGTTCCTTTATTTTTCTCACATCCTTCTGCAGCTGAAATCAGTATGGCCATCTTTGATCCCATCTGTCAAATTCCAAAGTCTTGACTCAATGCAACATTCTAAAATTCTATAGTTCATAGTCTCATCTGAGACTATGGATCTTCAAAATTAAAAAAATAAAACTAGTCATGTAATCCCAAGATACAATACGGAGATAAGAAAGATATACATTTTCACTCCAAATGGTAGAAAAGAAAATGGGATTAATTGGACCAAGGCAGATGAAAATCCTGCAGGAAATACATTAAGTTCCAAACTTGTTTCTGTTATTCTGTGCATTTGGTTGGGGGCTGGGTTCTCAAAGCTTGGGTAGCCTCACCCGTAATTACAGCTTCAGGTTTTGCTGTTCATGCTTCATTGTCACAGATGTGAGTCTCCTCTATACAGCTGCACTAGGAACTATACTAGTGGAATCTGCTTGTAGTGACTATGGCCCTGGAACTGCACCCTGATTATCCAGTCCATCCTTTGAAATCTAAGTGGAAGCCTCTGTATATTCATGAATTTGTTGGACTTCACTAAATGAGAGCACTCCGAGGCTGCAAGTTGATGTCATTGTCCAGACTACCCTGATGCACTGCTTGTAGATTTTCTCAACATATGTCTCGCACTGCTGACACCTCTACTGTTTTGTGATTTCCTCTACAACTCCGTTATTATGGACTCACTGTGCATTGCTCCACTGAGAAGCTCCTGCCAGGAAGCACAGCTCTACCTGGCCTTGCAGGCTCCCCTTTGAAGTCTCAGTGGAAGTTTCTGTGACCCCCTATCTCTTCAGCTCTGTATGCATCCAAAACCAGCACTACATGGGCAATGCCAAGATCTGACACCAACAGATGACACACCTGCAACCCCTTCATAAAATTACTCTGTCTTGGAAGATTTTTGAAACAAATCTTCATTTTTGTGACTTTGATGTGGCAGTGATGGAAAAGGTGGCCTCAAATATCTCTTGAGTGCTTTCTGGGTCTTTCTCCATTGTCTTGCTTATTAACACATTATTTCCTTTTGTCTAAATTCACATCTTTAGCAAGAATTTTCTCATTTGCCTTTTCGTGTCTCAAACAGAACAGTGCTTTCTATTTCCTTCTTTGGCCAACCTTGAAATTTTCCAAATATTTCTGCTCTGTTCCCTTAGGATACTGATTCTTACAATAAAATATACAAAGAATGGTCATTAACACCCATGCCACTTTTTGAATATTTTACTGCTTTGAAGTCTCCTCTGCCAAAAAGATCAGTCCACAGTCTTTAAGGCAGCCTCACACAATCTCAGGACACCCAGTATAGTGAAGTTCTTTGCCACCATGTAACATGGGTAGTCTCCAGTTAGGTTCCCCATTGGAATCTCATTTCCATCTGAAATCTCATCAGTATGGCCTTTACTGTCCACATTTTTTCCAGCATCCTGGGCTTCTGAGGCCCTATCAGACAGCTATGCTTTCTCTATCCTTTCTCTAGCCTTCTCCAATCTCTTCCACCCTTTCCCATCAAAGCAATTTCAGAGGTTCCTCCACATTTTCATGTACAGTTAATTATAATAACCCAACTTCTTGGCACCAATTTTCTGAATTACCCCACTAGAGGAGTTTCTTTACGAAAAAAGTTTATTTCATCAATATGAAGTGGCCTCATAGTTATATGAGAATAGATATCTTAACTGTTAACCCAGGCTTTTGCCTGACCACAGAGTTAACTCTAAACAGGGGCATGATGTGGTGGACAGTGAGAAGAGTATTTGTAGCATAAACCAACCATTGTTTTGACATACTCAATTGTGATGTCATAAACCACCACTGTGACGTCTTAAATATCGTGATGCCATAATGAATCATGATATGCCAAAAACCATTGTGATTTCATAATCAATAGGTCATAAAACCATTGTGATGCCATAAATAATTAGGAGGACACACACTAACAATTTTGATGTCTTAAATCAACCATTTTTGTCATAATCTACTATGATGACATAAACCATCATTGTGAAGTTTTAAATAATTGTGATGTCCTAAAAATTATTGTGATGTCATAGTCAATTTTTTTTTCCAAAAGCCATTGTGATGCCTTAAATATTGTGATGTAATAAGGTAAGATTGCGATGATCATTTTGTCATAATCAATTGTGATGTGATAAACCACCATTGTGATATCATAAAAATGCAGTGTGCTGTCATAATCAATTGTGAAGTCATAAGAATAATTGTTATGGGGCTGGCACTGTTGCATAATGGGCTTAGCTTCCACATCAGGGCCAGCATCCTATATGGGTGCCATTTTGTATCCCAGCTGCTCCTCTTCTGAATCAAGTTCTCTACCTATGGCCTGGGAAAGTAGTAGAAGAAGGTCCAACTGCTTGGGCCCCTGCACCTACTTGGGAGACCTGGAAGCAGATCCTGGCTTCTGGTTTTGGATTGGCTCAACTCCACCCATTGCAGCCTTCTGGGGAGTGAACAAGCAGATGGAAGACCTCTCTCTTTGTCTCTCCCTCTCTTTGTAACTCAACTTTTCCAATGAATAAATGAAATCATTTTAAAATTATTTTAAAAAATCATTGTTATGTCACAAATTTACCTTTGTGATGTCATATGTGGAGGTCATGAAAATAATTATGATATAAAATAGTTGTTTTTTCAAAATCTATTGTGATGTCCTAAACTGCAATTGTAATATCATAAACCTGAAATGCTGATGTCATAAACCTACATTGTGGTGTCATAGAAAACACGATGTCATAATCAATTGGAATTGATAATTCCACAACTGTGACATCATAACCAGTGATGTCATAAGCCAACATTTTGGTATCATCTATTGTGATGTCATTAAAACCATTGTGATGCCATTAATTAGTAGTATGATGCCATAAACCTACCATTGTAATATCTTAAGGCAACCATTGTGTTGTCACAATCAAGTGTAATTTTTTAAAAACCAATGTGACATCATAAACAATATTGTAAACAATTGTGGTGTCATAAACTACTACCATTATGATGCTATATTCAAGTGTGGTATCATAAACCACCATTATTATATTATGATTGTGATAGCATTAAAGCCATTTGATGCCATACACCAATACTACCATGCCATATACCAAACATTGTGGAGTCATAGTGAGAAGTTATAAAATAACACATCATAAACCTACTATTGCAAATCATAATAAATCATGATGTCATAAACCACCATTATGATATCATTTAATTTTGATGTCATAAATATTGCTATGCCATAAAACTATCTTTGTGATGTCATAGACCATTGCTTTATTATAATCATTTGTGAGGTCAAAAATCTATTGGGGCCTATTCTGGGCCATAGTGGATAAAGCTGCTGCCTGCAGTGCAGGCCTCATATGGGTGCCAGTTCAAGTCCTGGCTACCTCACTCCCAGTCCAGATCTCTGCTATGGCCTGGGAAGACAGTGGAAGATGGCCCAAATGCTTGAGCCCCTGCACCTGCATGGGAGTCCTAGAGGAAGCTCCAGGTTTCTGGCTTTGGATTGGCCCAGCTCTGGCCATTGTGGCCATCTGGGAAATGAACCAATGGATATAAGACCTATCTCTGTCTCTCTTCCTCTGCCTTTCTGTTACTCTGCCTTTCACATAAATAGTTTTTAATAAATATATTGCTATTTGTCTAGTATTATGCCATAGAGGGTTAAATAACTGCCTGTGACAATATCCCATGTGGATGCCAGTCCAACTATCAGCTGCTCCTTTCTGTTCTAGCTCATTGCTAATGAACCTGGGAAAGCAGAAAATAGCCCAATTAATTGGGCCCCTGTGCTCATGTGGGAGACTCACTTAAACTTAACTCCTCAGTATTTGGACTGGCCCAGCAATAGCTGTTGCAGCAGTTTGGGGACTGCACCAGCAGATGGAAGCTCTGTCTCTCTGCTTCCCCCTTCTCTCTTTGTAACTGTCTTTCAAGTAAATTAATAAATATTTAATAAGGCTACCATGTGATGTTATAATCACCTGTGATATCATAACCGTCATGTCATAAACCATTGTTTTCCATAATCAATTGTGAGGTCAGAACTGTAATGTCATAATAAATTGTGACATAAACCATTGTTTTATTAAAACAATTATGATTATTATGATATGTACTATATATATACAATATAAAATTTATATGTATATATACAATATACAATAATATACAATTATTATGATGTTACAGTCAATTGGTTCATGATAAACCCACCATTGTGAAATTATAAACCTACAATAGTGATGTCATAATCAATTCTTTCATTAACCTGTCATTGTTCCAAGATGACCAATTGTGACATCAACTGTGATGCCAAATTAGTTGTCATATCATAAACCACCATTGTTATATCATAAATCAACCATTGTGGTGTTGTAAATCAACTATTGTTTTGTCATAATTGTGTTATCATAAATCATGATTGTGATGGGATAAGCCAAAACTGTGATGTCATAATAAATTGTGAGGTCCTAAAAATGATTGTGATGGCCTAATTGTGACATAATTAAAACTAACATTATGCCAAAAACAGCATTGTGATGTCATTATCATTAAGACATTGTGATATCAACATCAATTATAATGTCATTTAAAATGATTGTGATACTCTAAATCTGTATTGTGATATCATAATCAATTATGAAGTCATAAAAAACACTGTGATATCTTAAACCTACCATTATGACCTCATAATCAATTGTGATAACATAAAACAGCATTATCAGGTCATAAGTGTGTTGTCACAAAAACCATTGATATCAGAAACGAATATTGTCATGCCATAAACCAACTATTGTGATGTTTTAAAACATTGTGTTTACATAATCAATTATGGTGTCATAAAACATCACTGTGATATTGTAAATACACCATTGTGTAATAAATTATGATGTCATAAAACATTCAGCTGGAGGCACACCATGCATTTGTGTTTAGAAGCATTGCTATGCTATTATTGTTCTTAACATAGAATTTGGAGCTTGGGGAGCTTTCCTATTCTCATTTTGTGAGGATACCCTTTGGTGCACTTACAGGGTTAGCACTGAGTTGTGGAGGCAGCAAAAAGCCAGTGGGGAGGAACCTGTTGACCCATGTTTTATGTGCTAAAAAAGCATGATTTCTGTAGAAATTCACCACATAATAGGGACAATTAAGATGACATAATTGGGAAAGAATGTGAAGGCAGAAAATCTCCAAGTAAAATTACAAAGAAAATCCAATGCAAACAGTAGTAACATTAATTGCAATGTCACAACCTAACGGTTGTGTTAACAATCAAGTTTGATGTCATAAAACTTTGTGATGTAAACATCAATTAAGATGTCATAAACCAACTGTTGTTTTGTCATAATGAATTGTGATGTCATAAGCCTGTCATTGTGTTATCATAGAAAACATTGTGAGGTAAAAACTATTGTGTCAGAAAGCAAGCTGTTTTGTCATAATCAATTGTTGAGGTAATAGATCTGCCATTGTGATGCCATAAACCTAACACTGTAACATCGTAAAAAAACTATGTTGTGATTAACCTGTGATGTGATAAAACATCATTATTATTAAATTATAATTGTGATGTCATGATTAATCATGAAGTCATAAAATACATTTTGTCATCATAAATCTACCACAGTGAAATTGTAATCAATTGATGTCATAAAACATCATTGTGGTAATCCATTGTGATGCTATAAACTGATAAGTGATGCCAGATACCAACCATTGAATCATCATAAAGCAACAACTGTGATTTAATCAAATGCAGAGTAATAAATACCATTGCTGTGGCCAGTGCCGCGGTTCATTTGGCTAATCTTTTGCCTGCAGCACCAGCACCCCGGGTTCTACTTCCGATTGGGCTGCTGGATTCTGTCCAGGTTGCTCCTCTTCCAGTCCAGCTCTCTGCTATAGCCCGAGAATGCAGTGGAGGATATCCCAAGTGCTTGGGCCCTGCACCCACATGGGAGACCGGGAGGAAGCACCTGGCTCCTGACTTCAGATCAGCACAGTGCACCTGCCGTAGTGGCAATTTGGAGGGTGAACCAATGGAAAAAAGGAAGACCTTTTATTTAAAAGGCTGAGTTACAGAAAGGCAGAGACAGAGAGAGGTCTTCCATCCTCTGTTCGACTCCCCAAATTGCTACAATAGCCCGAGCTGCGCCAATCTGAAGCCAGCAGCCAGGAGCTGCTTCTGCATCTCCATGTGAGTGCAGGGAAATCTTCCACTGCTTTCCCAGACTGTAGCAGAGAGCTGGCTCAGAAGTGGAGCACCTGCGTCTTGAACTGGTGCCCATATGGGATGCCAGTGCTGCAGGCAGCAGCTTTACCTGCTATATCACAGTACAGCCCTGCCCACAATTATATGTTCTTATATTTTATATTTTACCACTATACAATCCAAGGTTTTTTTTTCTTAAATTTGTTAATGGTATTTTCACTTTCTTGCTACCTTGACTGTTAATGTTAATTGGATTTTCATAATGTTCATTGCTAGTATACAGGAATATAATTCATGCTTATATCTATTTTATACTCTGAACACACTGAATTTTACTTTGGGTTTTTAGTGAATACTCACGATGTTTTTTGCTTACAGGATATGTTTTAGGCATTACAAGTCATGTTTGCGCTTTTGTGTACAATTTGGAGGTTTTTTGTTTGTTTGTTTATGATTTCCTTTGCATAGCCCTCTGCTCCACTGTTGAATGGAAGTGTTAAAAGTATTATCAATGCCTCGTTCACATTTTATAGGAATTTACTGTAGATTTTCCATAGGTGCCCTTCCTGTGGTGGAGATTCTCATCAGTAATAGTTAGTTTAGGGTTTTAATCACAAGCTGAATTTAGTCAGTTTTTCTATATCAGTGAAATGCCGTGGACCAGCTCTCGCGGAGTCTCAGACCGGGGAGAACAAGGGGCGAAGGCTCGTAGGAGAATCAGGAATCGGCGGGGAAAATGACAGACAGACACACACGTTATGTGTATGTTACTGCTGCGATTTATTGTAGTAAGGCTTGGGTTTATATAGTAAAGAACAATGCTGCAGGCAAATGTAAAACTTTTATCACAAAGGTTGACAAAATGAGTTAAAACAATGATGTCATATGAGTGGTTTTATGAGGAACATAGTGGGGACATTGTTTTTAGACAATTTACGGAGGATGAGAATTGACCTTTGGCTTAGTTTCATTTACCAAGGATGAGAATTGACCTTTGGCTTAGTTTCATTTACTGAACTGTTTAGGGGAATAACTGTCCAAGGTTTTGCTTTCCCTCTAGGTACCTGGAGATAACCTCTGAGTAACCTTAACATTTTTCTGTTACTACAATGGGAACCTAATGATATGTTTTGACTTGCATTCCTGGCTTACGGGAAACTTCTTTTTCTTGATTTTTTAGTTTCTGAGAATTATGAGGATAAGCAGTAAAGTGTAAACACAGCTGGTAGATAATGCATAATGAAATCATCAGCAGAGCAGAGACACGGTGTCCCCCAAAATTAGCAAGGACAGTCTTCGGCTTCCCTAATGTGAGTCGGGGGTCATTACAACCGTGGACTGCACAGGAATCGCCTGAGGCTAAACTCCACAGAGCGCTCACCCCAAAACCCTGCAGCCTTAGACCTCCGACGCAGCAACATTTTGCCACGCAGGTATCACAGCTGTGGGCGTGGCAATTCCTCCTTTTTTATTTTTAAAATGAAGCTCGAAGACTTCCTGCTGGACGCTCTGTAAAGAATTAAATATGCATTTTAGAATTCCAGGAAGAAAAATTATAATTAGCAATACTACTAATGCCACTATCCCTATATAAATGAGGTAGTTTTTCCAATTTATGGGGTTTAAATTTTTGATTCCTGCTTCTAAACTAGTAGCTATATCCTGTAAATCCCCTATTTGTAGCCTTGATTGACTAGCAACAGCAATTTCCTTTTGCAAAGCATTTAAATCATGAGTAACATCATTATCATGCCAGAGACCCTGCAAATGCGCTTTCACTTTCTCCCAAGATTCTGAAGAATTATATGGTAGCGGAGTAACACAGATTGACTTAAAGTTACTATGACAACGAGCAGAAAATATTGTTTGGAGGTTAGCTATATCCTGTCCTAAAGCTAAGACCACTTCCTCTAACACATTAATTCTGGCTTCTAACTTCTGATCTATTGCTTCTTGTGTAATCAATGCCATGGTAATATTTCTATTTAATGTATTGACATAGTGAGCAGTTTGAATTTCCTGAACTAAAGCAGTAGTAGCTATTGCAAAAGTTGTAATAATAGTAATCAAAGCAGTAATTCCCAAAATCAAAGCAGCAGCAAAGCGTTTTGGTCGCAAAAGTCCACTTAACAGATCTAGTACTTGTAGAGCAGAATTATCATACCAACTTTCTTTCCCTAATTCAACAGGTAGCAGCACAAATGGTGGTCTGCGTACTAGAAGTATGGTAGTAAAGTCTTTAGGTTCAGCAGAGGTAATGCAATTTGTCATTTTACATGCAGCACAAGTGATTTTATAAGAGCGACCTTCTTTTGTTATATTTACAGCTTCAGTTTGAGCTAACAATATAGCACTGGGGTAAGCTACGCAAGCCTTAACACCTATGGGTTGCGAAACAGTTTGATTAGGTTGTTTTTCTAACAACATGTTTGCAGCAGCTACCAAGCGATATAAATCGGTATGTTTTCTAGTTACATTGTCTTTTACTGCAAACCAGGTAGGTTCTACAAAGCCAGGAGAAAACCATCGCTGTAAAGGTTCCCCCAATCCAAGATAAGTATAATCATGAAATTTATCACTCTTTTCTTTTAAGTACTTTTCATAATTTCCATCCCCAGGATTTGAATTAGAAAAGTCCCAAATAGTTATGTCACCACCCTCAGGTTGGTACCACGCAGCAACAGAAAATCCACAAGATAACCAGGTTGGGAATTTAGTTAAGGACGATAACCACGTCCTATCTGGGTTTCAATACTTTTTCACACATGGCGTGAGTGGCAGATCAAATTCTGGAACATGTGTAAAGCTGTCATTGAAATAAGGGGCCTGAGCCCCTAATGTTTGAATTTCTGTTTCCCAGACCCATCGCTTACCAGGACTGTCGTGATCTGGGCTGTCAGTTAGGAAAGTTTTATAGCGTGTGGTGAGACAACCATTAGGAGCTCTTTCTTGCAGCGTGAGACATATCGGCAATGAATCTGCTCTCCCCTCAAAGGAAATTATAGAGGAGGAAGAGATTCTTGCGTCAGAGTCCTGTACGCCGCCTAACCGTAATGAGTCATTTGTTAACACTTTCACAGGTTCCCTATCCAGCCACCCCACAGGTTGCACAATAGGTGGATTAGGAACATAAGCCCAATATGAAGTCCCCTCAGTCTTTGGAGTTGAAATCAAGGCAAGAAAGGCCACAAAAAGATAGGAAGTTGTGCGAGGCTTCCCCTGCTCAGCGAGAAGCTCTTTGGCTTTCCGAGCCAGGTGTCGGACCATCGTCCAGGTGATTTTCTGCCTCTGCTGGATTATTTCCAATTTCTTCATCTGATGTTCCATACGTTTCTTCTGCTTCTTCCAGCGTCGCTGCCTGCGGCGCTGTGCCAGGGACCGCCCTGATGAGTCTATCTGGGATCCAGATGGGGCAGTCGGCATCCTGTGGGAAAACACAAGCATAACCTCGTCCCGAGGTGATTAGCACATCTGGACCTTTCCACATTCCTGTTAACACGTCTTTCCAGAGGACTTTGGGCAGGGGGGTTTTATAGACCTCCCTGTCCCAGTGTCGTAGGGCCGCTGTAAGGCCCTTTCCATCAGCATTTAAATGATTTGAAACAAACAATGAATGAGACAATATATGATGGGGTGAGAAATAAGAATTAGCAGTTTGAAGGCGTTCCAATTGTAGTTTTAATGTTTGATGAGTTTTTTTAATGATTGCCTGACCTTGAGGATTATAAGGAATTCCTGTAATATGAGTTATGTGCCATTGGGCACAAAAATTTACAAATGCTTTAGAGATATAAGCTGGTCCATTATTAGTTTTAATTTGAGAAGGAATGCCCATAATTTGAAAACACTGAATTAAATATTGAATAACATCTTTTACTGCTTCTCCTGTTCTAGCAGAAGCATGCACAAAATGAGAAAAGGTGTCAACAGTCACATGTACATATCCCAACTTACCAAAAGAAGACACATGAGTTACATCCATCTGCCAAATAATGTTAGCTTTTAAACCTCGGGGATTTACACCCATTTTTGGAGGATGATGTATGGGGGGACAATGAGTACATTGCTTTACTATTTGTCTTGCCTGTTCTCTAGTAATAGAGAACATTTTTCGCAAAGAGGCTGCATTTTGATGGTGAATATTATGACTTTCTAATGCCTCCTGCACTGTAGCTACAATAGGCTGGGTATGCATATCTGCTATGGCATTTCCTTCTGCCAGAGGCCCTGGCAATTTACTATGGCCTCTTATATGTCCAATAAAGAATTTTGCTGTTCTTTCTCTTATCAATTTTTGTAATTGTCTTAATAGAGTAAGAATGGGTGATTTTCCTGATAAGAGAGCTGTCTCTAAGGCCGGAAATAAATTAACCACATACTTAGAATCTGAATAAAGGTTAAATGGTTGTGGAAACTTTGTAAAGGCCAATATGACTGCTTTAATTTCCGCTTGCTGGGCGGAAGTCTTTTCACCACTTTTAACATACACACCATGCTCTTCAGAATAAACCACAGCACAACCTGAAGATGACCCATCAGTAAAAATATTCTGAGCTTTAGCTAAAGGTTGCGGCGAAAACCAGACTGGAAATACCAATTCTACGTGTCTTGCAAATTTTATAATAGGATGTTTTGGATAATGATATTTTATTTGCCCTGTATAGTTTTGTAGCGCTATGACCCAATCTTTATTATTTTGCATTAGCTCCTCTACTTGACTTTTATTGTAGGGTGTGACAATAGTGGCTTGCTCCTTGCCAAACAATTTTTAGAGCGAGCTCTACCTTTGGTAATTAGTAAAGCACATAAATAAGGATAATTTGTAAGCATCTTTGCCTGTGTATGAGGCAAGTGAAGCCACTCCAAGACTCCCTCCTGCCATAGGCAAGCTGTAGGCGTATAAGCTGTTGCAAAAATCAAAAGACACCAGGGCACAACATAATCTATCTGATGTACACGTGCCTTAGATAAGGCTTCGTCAACTAATTGTAATGCCTGTAAAGCCTCTGGCGTCAATGTCCTTAGAGACTTAGGATTAGAGTCACCATGCAAGATGGAATATAAGGGACTCAATTCTCCTGTAGTAATCTTTAAATGAGGTCTTAGCCAATTAATGTCTCCTAATAATTTTTGATAATCATTTAATGTTTTTAGCCTATCCCTTCTAATTGATATCTTTTGTGAAACAATATAAGCATCTTTTATAATTTGTCCCAAATAATTTAAAGGTCGATCTCTTTGCACCTTATCAGGGGCTATAACCAAGCCATGAGCAGTTAAAGTTTGAATAGTATCATACAACAAATCATCTAGTATAGCAGAATTTTTATGAGCCAATAATATATTATCCATATAATGAATTATATATGTAGTAGCATATATAACCCAGGTAGGTTCTTATTATTTGCATGGCCTTATCGACAAATTTTTGACACAAAGTAGGAGAATTTTTTATGCCCTGTGGCAAAGTAACCCACTGATACCTTCTATAAGGTTGTTTAAAGTTTGATGAAGGCACACTAAAAGCAAAATGTTCACAGTCTGCCGGATCCAATTTTATAGTAAAGAAACAATCTTGTAGATCTATAACAATAATTTCCATCCTTTAGGAACAGCAACCGGAGATGGCAGTCCAGGTTGCAAAGGACCCATGTCCTTCATGACTGCATTGACTGCTCTTAAATCTTGTAAGAGCCTCCATTTACCAGATTTTTTCTTTAAAACAAATACTGGTGTATTTCAAGGACTTTTTGATTTTACTAAATGCCCTTTTTTTAGTTGTTTTTGTACTAGCTGCTCAAGAGCCTGTATTTTTTCTTCTGTTAGGGGCCACTGACTCACCCACACAGGTTTTTGAGTCAGCCATTTTATTTTATTTGTTACCAAATTTTTTGTAGTGGCCCCTATATAAAATGCTGTTTATTTAAATTGTCTGCTGTTACCAATTTTATTTCCATTGCGTCCAAGAAATCTCTTCCCCATAGGGTAAATGGTAAAGAGGGAAGAACATAAGGCTGTATATATCCTTCCTTACCCTCACAAGTCCATTTTAACATTGCTGAACTTTGCAGGACACCATTAGCTGTCCCCAAACCCAACAATGAGGAGCCTGTCCTATGTATTGGCCAGGCTGAGGGCCAATCCGAGGAAGCAATACATGTTCTGTCTGCTCCGGTATCAAGGAGCCCTTTAAATTTTCTGCCATTGAGAGACATGACTTTAAATGGACGCTGGCCAAGATCTTGCATTAAAAACACACCCTCATCAGTGCTGCCAAACTGGCCTTGGCCCCTGCTTTCTTGTAGAATCCTGTTTGGCAGGTTTACATAAGGGAGTAATAAAAGTTGAGCTATTCTTTGTCCTTTGTGAATTTGAATAGTCTCTTTTAGAGGTCTGATCATTATCTTTATGTCTGCTTTAGTGTCCGCATCTAAGACACCAGGAAGTACTTCAAAATTTTTTGCATAATTTGAACTTCCGCCAATTATTAATCCTACAGTTTGGGGCAATGAGGTTCCTTTTACATTAGTGGGCACTAAAGTTACTCCGTCCCACTTGGACACTATAATGTCTTTTGAGCTTTCCAAATCCAAGCCTGCACTACCCGGTGTTGCCCTAGGCAAATCATGCACAGTAAATTCCGGGGCTTCAGGATTTAATTGATGTTTCTGCCCTGCTGACTCCTCTCCCTTTGGTGTGGGGCTAGGAGACCGCCCCTCATCTAGTTTTTTGTTTCCTCCTGTTTTTCTTTTTCCTTATTTAAAGGAGTCCCATCTTTATGGAACTTGGACTTACACTCATTTTTCCAATGCTTTCCCTTCTTACACTGAGGACACAGCCCCGGCGGCCCTTGCTTCTTAGCATCCTCCTTAGGATGTTTGCATTCCCTTTGCATATGCCCTGGTTGACCACAGTTATAACAAACATCCATAGATGATGATTTGGCGCCTCCTCCGTATGTTTTCTTAACATATGCACTGAACTTCTGACCTTTCATAGCTGCAGCATAGGCCATTCCCTGGACTATAGCTGGTGAGGCATCTAAACATGCTTTTACATAATCTTGAATAGTTCCTGTCTTTCTAATAGGCCGAATTAAATCCTGACACAATGGATTAGCATTTTCCCAAGCCAATTGTTTTAAGAGCATGTCTGTCCCCTCAGAAGGGGGCAGCATCCTCGTTACTGCTTCTTCTAATCTGGAAATGAAATCTTGATAAGGCTCTTCCATTCCCTGTCTAATACCTGCCAATGTTCCTGGTTTGGTTCCTGTAGGGGGAATGTTACGCCAAGCGTATATTGCATTGTTTGTTATTAACTTTAAAATGTCTTTTGGAATTTTTTGCTGATTATTTAAGGGGGCATATTCCCCTGACCCCATAAGCATAGACATTGTAGGCTTAGGGCCTCTTTTTTTGATACTTTGGTTAATAGTTTCTTTACACTTATCCTCATACTCTGTTCTCCAAAGGATAAAATCCCCAGGATTAAGAGTAGCTTTAGCTGTTTGCATCCAATCATAAGGGGTCAGCCATAAGCTGGCTAGCATGTCCACAATTTGTAAAGTGTAAGGCGCGGTAGCACCACTAGTTTTTACCGCACTCTGAAGTTCTTTGAGCATTTTTAAAGGTAGGGGCTCCCAGGTAGGTTCTTCATCATTTTCAGAGGTCTCTACAACAGGAAAGATGCCAAAGGCAACATCCCCATTTTTTCGAGCCTCAGCTATGGCACCTTTAAAGCCCATTGGAGGAGGGGGTAATGGAGGAGGGCGCCTTCTAGGCTTGGAAGGCTTCCTCATCATAGATTGCATAGGAATAGGAGGAGGCCTATGGTGGTCTCTATAATCATCCTCCTCGTCCTCCTCTCGTTCTTCATCCTCCAGTTCTTTCCAATTTACTTCGCTATAATCATCATCTTCCTTCTCATCCTTTTTCATGGCATTATACACCATAGGAGGTGCAGAGGCCATCAAAGGAGTACGCTGCCTGGAACCCCCTGGACCACAATCCGGTATTTTATAATTTGTAGTTTCTCCTATATCAGAGGCTGTCTCACGGCACAAGCCTTCAAACAGCGTGGTTTCCGCCAAAAGTTCTCTAATTTGGTACCAAAGTTGATATGCTTGTGGGGGCAAGGTATTTTCCCCTTGGTTTTGCACATACCTACGCATTTCTTTGCCAACCTTTTTCCAATCCTCTAAGATTAAAGAGCCTCCCTCCAGGAACCAAGGACTAACCCTTCTGAGAAAAGAAGTAAAAGTTTTTACTGTTCTTACCGAGACAGGAAATCCGGATTTAGTCAGCATTTTCCATAGCATGACAACTAGCATCTTTTCCTTCTTGGTCAAAGCGTACCCCATGATTCCCTAGATTACTTACTCTTAACCGGTAAATTTTCGCCAGCGGGACTGCAGCTCCCTCGTAAGAGCTGTTCCTAACTCTGAGGAAAGAAAGAGAAAGATTACCTGTCCTTCACGTCCCTGTTCGGGTGCCACCTGCCGCGGACCGGCTCTCGCGGAGTCTCAGACTGGGGAGAACAAGGGGCGAAGGCTCGTAGGAGAATCAGGAATCGGCGGGGAAAATGACAGACAGACACACACGTTATGTGTATGTTACTGCTGCGATTTATTGTAGTAAGGCTTGGGTTTATATAGTAAAGAACAATGCTGCAGGCAAATGTAAAACTTTTATCATAAAGGTTGACAAAATGAGTTAAAACAATGATGTCATATGAGTGGTTTTATGAGGAACATAGTGGGGACATTGTTTTTAGACAATTTACGGAGGATGAGAATTGACCTTTGGCTTAGTTTCATTTACCGAGGATGAGAATTGACCTTTGGCTTAGTTTCATTTACTGAACTGTTTAGGGGAATAACTGTCCAAGGTTTTGCTTTCCCTCTAGGTACCTGGAGATAACCTCTGAGTAACCTTAACATTTTTCTGTTACTACAATGGGAACCTAATGATATGTTTTGACTTGCATTCCTGGCTTACGGGAAACTTCTTTTTCTTGATTTTTTAGTTTCTGAGAATTATGAGGGTAAGCAGTAAAGTGTAAACACAGCTGGTAGATAATGCATAATGAGATCATCAGCAGAGCAGAGACACGGTGTCCCCCAAAATTAGCAAGGACAGTCTTCGGCTTCCCTAATGTGAGTCGGGGGTCATTACAACCGTGGACTGCACAGGAATCGCCTGAGGCTAAACTCCACAGAGCGCTCACCCCAAAACCCTGCAGCCTTAGACCTCCGACGCAGCAACATTTTGCCACGCGGGTATCACAGCTGTGGGCGTGGCAGTGAAATTATCAAATCTTGATTTTTTTTATTAGCATAGCTTATTTTATTATATATTTAACCTTAATATTACTATTTTTTAACTTGAGAGGAGAGAAAAAAATCGAGTGAGTGAGCTGCTATCTACTGGTTCACTCGCCAAATGTCTGCAATGACCAGGTCTGGCCTGCAACTGGAATTGGAGCCAGAAGCCTCCTTGTGGGTTTCAGGGACCCCAGCTACTTGTCCCATCACCACTGCCTCCCATACTCTGTATTGACAGAAAGCTGGGGTCAGGAGCCAGAGCAGAGAATTCAAGCCGAGCACTGTCAAATGGGTTGTCTGCATCGTAACCAGAATCTCGACTGAGAGGCCAAGTGCCCACTCCTAACCTGTCTGTTCCACTCCTTTGGTCTATGGATTTGTTTTCATACTAATATGACACTTCTTGGTTACTTTTCCTTCTGAACTAAGGAAATGTGAATCCTCCAGTTTTGATCTTATTTTCAAGAATATTTTGAGTATTTGGATACTTTGAGATTCCATATGAATTTTCTCTACACTTTTAAAAAGGTAACTATTATGGTGTTATAAGGAAACATTTGAATCTATAGGTCACTTACAATCTTCTGAACTTCATATATATGTACATATGCTTACATACATACATATATATGTAACAATATATGAACTCAGGACATATTTCCATTCTTTTTTTTAATGGACAGGCAGAGTTAGACAGTGAAAGAGAGACAGAGAGAAAGGTCTACCTTTTCCATTGGTTCACCCCCCAAGTGGCCTCCATGGCTGGCGCTGTGCCAATCCAAAGCCAGGAGCCAGGTGCCTCCTTCTGGTCTCCCATGCAGGTGCAGGGCCCAAGAACTTGGGCCATCTTCCAATGCATTCCTGGGCCACAGCAGAGAGCTGGACTGGAAGAGGAGCAACTGGGACAGAATCCGGCACCCCAACTGGGACTAGAACCTGGTGTGCCAGTGCCACAGGTGGAGGATTAGCCTAGTGAGCCATGGCGCCGGCCTATTCATTTGTTTTTTAAAACGTTTTTTTTATTTGAAAGTTACAGAGAGAGTTAGAGACAGAGAGTGAGATCTTCCGTGCACTGGTTCACTCTCTAGATGGCCGCAATGGCCAGAGCTGTGCCCATCTGAAGCCAGGAGCCAGAAGCTTCTTCCAGGTCTCCCCCATGGGTGTAGAGGCCCAAGGACTTGAGTCATCTTCCACTGCCTTCCCAGGCCACAGCAGAGAGCTGGGTTGGAAGTGGAGCAGATGGGACCAGAATCAGCACCCATACGGGATGCCAGTGCTGCAGGCCAGGGCTTTAACGTGCTGTACCACAGCGCTGGCCCCTATTTCCATTTGTTTCATGATCATTTATTTGTAAGTTTCAGTGTTTAGATATTTTATTTCCTTGGTTAATTTTATTCCTAAATACTTTATTCCTTTTGATACTATTGAAAATTCAATTGTTCTCTATTTCCATTCAATTTATTTTTATTTTAAAAAATATTTTACTTCTATAAGGCAAGCAAATTTATGTATTTCATATATACAGATTTAGGAGCTGAGTGATACTTCCCACTCTGCCCTCTCTCCTACCCATATTTCCAACCTCCCTTATTCCTCCTTTCTTATTTTTTCTTTCAAATTTCACAACAACATACTTTCAGTTTATGCTATAATCCCAAGCTTAACCCTCTACTAAGTAAAGAATTCAACAAATACTCAGTCGGAAATACCACTGTTTCTTAAGAGTATAGACAAGGACTATACAAAAAATCAGATCTCAAAATGTCAATTTCATTCATTTATATTACATTTTTGTACTCTGTATATTAGTTACCATACATCAGCGAAAATACAGGATATCTGTCTATTTGGAGACTGATTTATTTCACTAAATATAATGGTTTCCAGTTCCATTTATTTTTTTTTTTAATTTTTTGACAGGCAGAGTGGACAGTGAGAGAGAGAGATAGAGAGAAAGGTCTTCCTTTTTGCCATTGGTTCACCCTCCAATGGCCGCCATGGTAGGCGTGCTGTGGCCGGCGCACCACGCTGATCTGATGGCAGGAGCCAGGTGCTTCTCCTGGTCTCCCATGGGGTGCAGGGCCCAAGCACTTGGGCCATCCTCCACTGCACTCCCTGGCCACAGCAGAGAGCTGGCCTGGAAGAGGGGCTACCGGGACAGGATCGGTGCCCTGACCGGGACTAGAACCCGGTGTTCTGGCACCGCAAGGCGGAGGATTAGCCTAGTGAGCTGCGGTGCTGGTGCAGTTCCATTCATTTTATTGCAAGAGACATGATTTCATTATTTTTATGACTGAATAGTATTCCATACTGTGTGTATGTGTGTGTGTATTTCCTTTATCCAGTCAACAGACTACTGACATCTGTTTCAATTCAACATTTTAGCTATTTTGAACTGAGCTGCAATAGACATGGAGATAAATATAACATTTTCATATGCTGATTTCATTTCCTTTAGTGAAATTCCCAGGAGTGGGATGTCTGGGTCATGTAGTAGATAAATTGTCAGATTTCTGAGAAATCTCCAGACTGTCTTTTTAAATATTGGTTGTACTAGTTTACATTCCTATTGACAGTGTATTAGAGTACCCTTTGCCACACATCCTAGCCAAAATTTATTTTTTAAATATTGGTTTATAGCTGTTATAACTGGGATGAGATGCCATCCTATTGTGGTTATTTTTTAAGATTTATTTATTTAATTGAAAGGATTACAAAAAGGAGAGGCAGAGGCAGAGAGAGAATCTTCCATCCAGTGGTTCACTCCCCAAATAGCTGCAATCATCAGGGCTTTGCCAGGCCAATGGCAGGGGCTAGGAGCTTCATCTGGACCTCCCACATGGTGGAGAAGTCCAGGACTTTGGTGATTTTCTATTGCTTTTCCAGTTGCATTAGCAGAGATCTGGATCAGAAGTGGATTATCCAGGACCCAAACTGGCATCCACAGGGATGCTAACAGTGCATACAGTGGCTTTACATGTTACACCACAGCACCAACCTCTCATTGTGGGTGTTTTTAAAGATTTTGTTTATTTATTTGCAAGTCAGAGTTACACAGAGAGGAGAGGCAGAGGGAGAGGGAGAGAGAGAGAGTAAGAGAGAGGGAGAGAGAGGGGAGAGAGAGAGAGAGAGAGAAAGAGAGAGGGAGAGAGAGGGAGAGAGAGAGATAGAGAGAGAGAGAGAGAGAGAGAGAGAAAGAGAGGTCCTCCGTTTGATGGTTAATTCCCCAACTGGCTGCAACAGCCAGAGCTACACCGATCCGAAGCCAGGAGCCAGGAGCCAGGAGCTTCTTCCTGGTCTCCCATGTGGGTGCAGGGGCCCAAGGACTTGGACTATCTTCCACTGCTTTCCCAGGTCATAGCAGAGAGCTGTATTGGAAGTGGAGCAGCCGGTTCTCGACCGGCGCCTACATGGGATGCTGACGCTTCAGGCCATGGCTTTAATCCCCTGTGCCATAGTGCCAGGCCCTCATTGTGGTTTTTATTTTCATTTCCCAGATGGCTATTGACCCCAGCATTTTTTCATTGTTGGCCACTTGAATTCCATCCTTTGAAAAATTCCTGTTCATGTCCTATGCCCATTTTTTAACTGAATTGTTTACTTTATTGCTGAATTTCTTGAGCTCTTAATAAATTCTCAATAATATTCCTTCATTCACATATAGTTCACAAATAATTTTTCTCATTCTGTTGATTGCCTCTTCACTTATTTAAGTGTTTCCTTTGCAGTTAGGAAACTTCTTGGCTTAATGTAATCCCACTTGTCTACTTTTTGCTTTTATTGCCTGTGTGTCTGGGTTCTTTTCCAAGAAATCTTTGACTGTGCTGATGTCTTGCAGAGTTTCACCAACATTTATTTACCTCTCATGATTTGATTTTATCATGTCATAGATTTAGATCTTTGATCCATTTTGGGTTGATTATTGTTTAAAGTGTAAGGTAGGGATCTTGTGTCATATTTTTGTATGTATAGACCTAATTTTCCCAGCTTCATTCATTGAAGACACTGCCCATTCTCTGAGAATTTATTTTAGCTCATTTGTGAAAGATTAGTTCATTGTATATATGTGCTGATATTAGTTTTTCCAATCCAAGAATATGGAAGATTTTTCCATTTTTTTATTCTACTTTTTTCTTTCTTTCATGCTTCATAATTTTTTTTCATAGACACCTTTCACCTGCATAGTTAAATTTATTTCAAGTTGTTTTAAGCGTTTTGTGGCTATTGTGATTGGGACTGATCTTACAAGTTCTTTCTCGGGGCCAGTGCTGTGGTGCAGTGGGTTAACACCTTGGCCTGAAGTGCTGGCATCCCATATGGGTGCTGGTTCGAGACTTGGCTGCTCCACTTCCAATCTAGCTCTCTGCTATGGCCTGGGAAAGCAGTAGAAGATGGCCCAGGTCCTTGGGTCCCCGCACCCATGTGGGAGACCCAGAGGAAGCTCCTGGTTCCTGGCTTTGGATTGGCACAGCTCCAGCTGTTGTGGCCATCAGGGGAGTGAACCATCATACAGAAGACCGCTCTCTCTCTCTCTGGCTCTCCTCTCTCTGTGTAACTCTGACTTTCAAATAAATAAATAAATCTTAAAAAACAAAACAACAAAAAAACAAGTTCTTTCTCAATCATGGCATTGTGTCTGTATAGAAAAGCTATTGGTTTTTCTGTGTTAATTTTATATCCTTCAACTTCACCAAACTCTAATGGGTTCCAATAGTCTCTTAGTGGAGTATTTTGGTTCCCCTATACATAGATACATGCTGTGTGCAAACAGTGATAATTTGACTTCCCACTTTTCAGTTTGTATCCCTTTGATTTTTTTTTCCTAATGGCTATGGCTAACATTTCTGAGAGTATTTTGAATGGCAGTGGTGAAAGTGAGTATCTTTGGTTCTGCATCTTAGTGTAAATGCTTTCAACATCTCCACATTCAGTATGATGCTGGCTGTGAGTTTGCTATTATTGTCTTGATTGTTTTGAAGAATGTTTTTCCCTACCCAATTTGCTTAATGATTTCATCATGACAGGATTTTTTAAAAATATATTTTATTTGATAGGCATATTCACAAACAGAGAGAGGGGGAGAGAGAGAGAGTTCTTCCATCTACCATTAAACTCCCAAAATGGCTGCTTTGGTCAGAGCTGAGCCAATAGAAAGTGAGGAGACAGGAGTTTCTTCTTTCTCCCATGTGAGTGCAGGGGCCCAAACACTTGGGCCATCTTCTTTTGTTTTCCCAGGTGTATTAGCAGATAGCTGGGTCAGATGTGGATCAGCTGGGCTCAAACTGGCACCTATATGGAATGCTGGCACCACAGGTTGAGGTTTAACCTGCTACACCATTGTGCTGGCCCCAGGATGTTGTATTTTATCAACTACTTTCTCTGTATCTATTGAGATAATCATATGGTTTTCATTCTTTGTAAATGTGATATATCACATTTATTGATATGAGAATGTTTAGCCATCCCACTTGGTCCAGATGAATGATCTTCTGATGTGCTATCAGATTAAATTAGCTAGTATTTTGTTGAGAATTTATGCTTCTACGTTCATCAGTGATATTGGTATATAGTTATCTTTCTTTGTTGTGCCTTTTTCTGATTATGAAAGTAAGTTGATGCTGGCCTCATAGAAGGAGATATGGAGGATTCCCTCTCTTTTTTTTAAATAGTATCAGCACAATGAGAATTAATTCTTCAAAGTCTTTTAAGATTCAGTAGTTAAGCCATCTGGTCCTACTTTTTTGTTGGGAGGTCTTTTATTACTGATTCAATCTGCATCTTGTTTATTTGTCTGTTTAGGTTTTCAGTATTGTTGTACCTTAATTTTGGTAGATTATATGTATTCAGAAATCTATCCATTCTATATTTTCTTATTTGTTGGCATATAGCTGTTTGTATTCATTCTTGGTGATTCTTTTTAATTCTGTGGTATCTATTGTTACATCTCCTTTTTAAACTCCAATTTTATATATTTGGGACTTCTTCATCTTTTTTTTACTAGTGTGCCAATAATTCATCAATTTTGTTTACTTTTTCAAATTACAAGCTGTTCATTTCACTAACCATTTACATTTATTTGGTTTCAATTTTGTTTGTTCTGTAATTTTAACTACTTGTTTCCTATTACTCATTTGGAGTTTATTTTGCTGTTTTCCTTGGTCCTTGAGATGCACTGAGAGCTCATTTATTTTATGTTTCTCCAATATCTTGATGTAGACACTAATTGCAATAAACTTCTATCTTAACACTATTTCTGCTATATCCCATAATGTTTGATATATTATGTTGTCATCTTAATTTGTTTACAGATTTTTTATTTCTTCTATCAATCATTGTTCATTCAGGAGTGTGTTATTCAGTCTATCCATGTTGCACATTATCTATAGATTCTTTAATTACTTCCCAGCTTTATTCTGTTGTGGTCAGAAATGATACATGGTATGATTTAAATTTTCTTGTAATTTTCTGAGATTTGGTTTATAGGATAGGGTATGTTTTTGCCTAGACTAAGTTAAATGCACAGATGAAGAGAATCTGTATTCCATAATTATAGGATGAAAGGTTTTGTAGATATCATTTATGTCCATTTGGTCCACAGAGTAGAGTAGCTCTATTTATATGTTGATATTTTTGCCTAATTCTTCTCTATTGATGCAAGTAGGGTGCTGCAGTCCCACATTATTATTGTGTTTGAGTCCACATCTCCCTTTAGGTCCATTAATATTTACGTTGGCACCCTGGCACTGAGTGCATGATATATTTACTCCAGTCACATCTTTCTGCTGAATTGACCCTTTAATTACTATGTACTGCAGTTGGTTGTCTCTTTTAACCATTTTTGTGTTAAAGTCAATTTTGTCTGATGTTTTGATGGCTAATCCTGCTCTATTGCTTTCTGTTAGAGCATAATATCTTTACCCATCCTTTCCCTTTCAGTTTGAATATTTGTTGGTGAGTTGTTTTTCTTGGAGACAGCAAATATATGGGTCTTGTGTGATTTTTTTTATTTGAGAGGTAGAGTTGTAGACAGTGAGAGAGAAAGAGACAGAAAGAAAGGCCTTCCTTCCATTGATTCACTCCCCAAATGGCTGCCATGGCCAGTGCTGCACCAATCCAAAGCCAGGAGCCAGGTGATTCCTTCTGGTCTCCCATGTGGGTGCAGTGGCCCAAGCACTTGGGCCATCCTCCACTGCCTTCCAAGGCCACAGCAGAGAGCTGGACTGGAAGAGGAGCAACCAGGATTGAACCAGCACCCATATGGGATGCCAGCACCACAGGTGGAGAATTAACCAAGAACGGGCCATCAAAGAATGAGGTACCTTTCTCTGATGGGTGGAGAGAACTTCCACTTTGACTATGACCTTGTCTAAATAAGATCGGAGTCAGCAAATTCAAACGGCTTCCATAGACTTGGCAACTCATGACAAGAACCTAGGGTGATTACTGATGCCATAAACAAGATTGTCAATTTGTTAAGTCAACAACAGGAGTCACTGTGCACTTACTCCTCATGTGGGATCTCTGTCCTTAATGTGCTGTACATTGTGATTTACTGCTATAACTAGTACTCCAACAGTATTTTTCACTTTGTGTTTCTGTGTGGGTGCAAACTGTTGAAATCTTTATTTAATATATACTAAACTGATCTTCTGTATATAAAGGGAATTGAAAATGAATCTTGATGTGAATGGAAGGGGAGAGGGAGCAGGAAAGGGGAGGGTTGTGGGTGAGAGGGAAGTTATGGGGGGAAGCCATTGTAAAATTTATATTCATTAAATAAAAGTTAAAAAATATAAAAAATAAATAAAAAGCAAGTTGCACAAATATCTACCAAAAAAAGGACACCCATGGAGAATAGAATGGAAAGAGTATGAAAATATCTTTTAAAATTTGAAAGGATCTGTATCTGTGGAATTCAAGTTTAAGAACACTTAGAAGCAACACAACAGAATTTCTGTATAGGGTAAACAAAGATAAACTAGGTGGAAATCAGCATTAATTTATTTCTCTGAAATGTATAGAAATTTTATTTATTTGGAGTAATCCTGAGCTTATATGGGGCCACTAAATCTCCTATATGTTTATCATGTTGAAAATCGGAATCATGAAGAATGTAGAACAAAAACATCTGAAAAATCCAAAAGACCAAATGCACAGTCAACAAGGACAAAAAATCAAGAACATTGATATCATTATCCAAATATTTATTAACACATTAAGTATGACACTTACACAATATCCTTTTTGATATAAAAATGATCTTTTACTATTTTTCCCAAATTAATTTTTTCTTAATAGGATAATATTTGGGTTAATACATCTCTATTGGTTGAACAATTCCAAGTAAAATTCAGATAGTTAAATCCTAGGTGAAGATTGTTATTCACAACTTATCAATACTTAATACATAGATCACCAACACTTGTCTGTGTAGGTGCTATCTTCTTACCAATGCCTTATCAATATCCTCTATATCCTCAGGGCATCTCCTTTGAAGTAGCAATACCAACCTCAATGAGGAGGTACAAAATATATAGCTTGAAATTTAGGTTTAATGAGAACATCATGTGTAAGAATATCTAGTCATTGTCATGGTGCATACAAGCCTTGAAGGAGTAATTCAACCTAACAGTGTAGCCTCACTTGTCCAGTAGGAAGAATAATTACTGTCCCCTGGCTAACAGGAATATTCAGGAATAACAGGAATAATCACCTCAAACTCTCAGTGATTGAAAAACATAACAGCTTATTTTCTGGGAGGAAAAGTTAGTTATGTTCAGATCACACTCTATGACCACTGCCTTTCTTTGAGGATCTTTATCTGACAGGGTTTACATAAAATGTGTGCAGACCCTAATTTCAATCTCTAGGGAGACCCTGCCACACACACTGCATTGACACACATGATGTTTTCTCAATGTATCTCCAGGAAACTGCCTCCACATTTACCATGACAATAAAAGAGAACACTTAACTTGCAGTTCAGTGTTGGATTAAGAGAGAAAAATGGGCCATCACAAGAAGCATGATAACATAATAAATAGGGGTAAGTACAGTGATATACTATTTGGCTTCAGAGCATACTATCAAGCTATAGTGATCAAATCAACATAATATGGGCATAAAAACAGACACATCCATATACACAAACAGAACAGAACAAAATCCCTAGAGGTAAACTCATACATCTATAGACAGCTAGTTGACCTTTGACAAAGGTGCTAAGAGCATGAATTGGAGAAAGCATGGTCTCATTAAATGGCACTAGAAAAACTGAAGATCCACTGCAGAAAAATGAAACTACACCTCCATCTCTCAATATACAAAATTGACTCAGAATGTATTAAATAATTGACTGTGCAACCTGAAACTCTGAAATTCCTCAAGAAAAGAATGCAAATGCTTAAGAACAATGGAATGGGCAAGATTTTTTGGATAAGATCCAAAAATACAGGAAGCAAAAGAAAACCATGTATAAATGGGATTTCATTAAATTAGGAAGCTTCTGTACAACAAAGAAACAATGCCTGAATGATGAGGTGACCCACCGAATGGCAGACTGTATTTATAAACTGTATATTTGATAAGGGGTGGGGATCCAGACTATATAAGGGAAGATAATAATGGTGATGATTTAAACAGATCCATAGACCTAGATAAACATTTTTCATAAAAGACAAATGTCCAGTATGTGTATGAGAGCAACTTTGGCATCACTAATCATCAGATAAATGCAAATCAAAACACAGTGAGATGTTACACCATTGCAGTTAGGTTGGCTGTTATAAAAAAGACAGACAAAAACAAATGCTACTAAGAATATAGAGAAAAGGGAGTCCTTACACATTGTTACTCCAAACACAAGTTACTATATGGAAAACAATATGGGGTTACTCAAAAATTGAAAGTAGAACTGTCATATGATCTAGTAATACCACTAATGAATGGATGGATAGATAGATCTCCAAAGTAAATAAAAACACTATGTTCAAGAGATATCTAAATTCCCATTTATTGCAGAACACTCACAATAGCCATGAAATTGAAACCATCTACACATTCATCAACTGGTTAATAAATAAAGACAATTGTGGTACATATACATAGTGTAATATTATTCATCCATGAAAAAAGATAAAATGACATTTTCAACAATGAGGATGTGTCTGGGAGGACATTATGTTAAGCAAAATAAGATTCAATCTCCATATTGGTTATCAGTCTGTCTAGGTATTCTATGCTTCATGATTCAATTTTGGTAGACTGTGTTCAGGAATCTATCCATTTCTTCTAGGTTTCCCAATTTGATGGCATACAGCTCTGTATAGTAATTCCTGATGATTCTTTTGGTTTCTGTGGTATCAGTTGTTACATTTCCTTTTTCATTTCTGATTTTATTGATTTGTATCTTCTCCCTATTTTTTATTGGTTACTTGGGCCAACGGTGTATCAACTTTGTTATTTTTATTCAAAAAGCCAGTTCTTCATTTCAATAATTGTTTGTATTATTTTTGTTTAAATGTGGTTTATTCGCTAATTTCAATTATTTCTTTTCTGCTACTTATTTTGGGCTTGGTTTGTTTATCTAGGTCCTCTAGATGAATTGATAGTTCATTTATTTGATGACTTTCCAATTTCTTTAGGTAGACACCAATTGCTATAAACTTCCCTCTTAACACTCCTTTTGTTGTATCCCACAAATTTTGATATGATGTATTGATGTCCTCATTCATTTCCAGAATTTATTTCTATTCTGATCTTTTATGACTCAGTGTTCATTCAGAAGTATGTTGTTCAGTCTCAATGTGTTTGCATGTCATCTAGAGATTATTGAGTTGTTAATTTCCAGCTTCATTCCATTGTTGTTAGAGAAGATGCCTGATATGATTTCCATTTTTTGAATGTTCAGAAACTTGCTTTGTGGCCTAGCCTATGGTCTATCCTAGAAAAAGTTCTATGCACTCTTGAGAAGAATGTGTATTCTAAACTGTGAGAGGAAAATTCAGTAGATATCAGTTAGGTCCATTTTGTTAAGAGTGTCAAATAGCTCACTTGTTTCGTTGTTGATTTTTCTGTCTAGTTGATCTGTCCATTGTTGAAAGTGGGATGTTAAAGTCCCCTGTTACTGTTGTATTGGAGAATATGTCTCCCTTAGATCTATTAACATTTCTTTAGGTAGAAGCGCTTTTTATTATTTGTTTATACATTTCTTGTTATAAATACATTTATTTATTGTTATAAATACATTAACACATGTATAATAAATAATTTTATAATAAAATGTAAATTTATATTATATGTATATATAAATTACATATTATATTTACATATATTTTATATAATTATAATTATATATAAAACTATTTACATTTATTATAGTCACATCTTTATTTGAATTGATCCCTTAATCATTTTACATAGTGCCCTTCTCCATCTCTTCTAAGAGTTTTTGTGTTAAAATATATTTTGTTTGATATGAGCATGGCACAACCTGTCTTTTTTTACTATCCATTAGCATGAAATATCTTTTTCCATCCTTTACTTTCAGTGTGTGGGTTCTTTGCTGGTGAGATATGTTTCTTTTAGGGAGTAAGTAAATGGGTTTTGTTTTCTAATCCATTCACCTAGTCTATCTTTCAACTTTACAGTTGAAGTCATTTGCATTCAAGGTTACTATGGATGTGTAAAATGACATGGCTCAATAAGCATTCCTATAAGACATTTAAAAATAATTAATTCCATTTTTTTTGACAGGCAGAGTGGACAGTGAGAGAGAGACAGAGAGAAAGGTCTTCCTTTGCCATTGGTTCACCCTCCAATGGCCGCCGTGGCTGGTGCACTGCGGCTGGCGCACTGCGCCGATCCAATGGCAGGAGCCAGGTGCTTCTCTTGGTCTCCCATGGGGTGCAGGGCCCAAGCACTTGGGCCATCCTCCACTGCACTCCCTGGCCACAGCAGACAGCTGGCCTGGAAGAGGGGCAAGCAGGACAGAATCTGGTGCCCTGACCGGGACTAGAACCCGGTGTTCCGGTGCCGCTAGGCGGAGGATTAGCCTAGTGAGCCACGGTGCCGGCCTCCAATTTTTCTCAAGCTATTCTAACAGTTAAAAGGGAGGGAAACAATTAAAAGGGAGAGAATCCTCCCAAGCTCTTTCTGTGAAGCCTGCATTACCTTAATTCCTAAACATGAAAGAGATACAACAGAAAGTTTACCATAGACCAATATCCCTAATGAACATAGATGCCAAAATCTTCAACAAAATATTAGCTAATCAAATCCAAGAACACATCAGAAAGATCATTCACCTGGACCATGTAGGATTTTCCTCTGATATGCAGGGAGGGTTTAGCATTCACAAATCAATAAATGTGATTCATCACATAAACAAACTGAAAAACAAAAACCATGAGATTATCTCAATAGAGAAAAGCATTTGATTAAATACAACATAATTTCATGTTGAAAAATTAAGCAAATTGGGTACAGAAAGAACATTCCTCAACATAACTAAGGCATTTTATGGCAAACCTATGGCCTACATTTTACTGAACTGAGAAAAGTGGGAAGCATTCTCCCTAATATCCAGAACCAACAAGATGCCTTCATTCACCATTGCTATTCAGTATTGTCCTGGAAGTTTTAGCCAGAGCCATTAGGCAATAAAATAAATCAGAGGGCTACATATTGAAAAGGAGGATGTCAGATTATCCCTTTTTTAAAAAAAATGATGATTCTATAAATACAAAATCCAAAAAATTCTACTAAAAGTGGAATGTCCTTATGTACTAAAGATGGTGGAGGGGCTATGGACACTCCAACCCTGCGGAGGCTCCTACTCCAGGAGGACCATAAAATGGTGCAGCACCAGAAGCTCCGTTCATCCACCACACCTAAATGCCTATGGTATTCATCAGCCTAGGCCTTATGGACAGGCTGGCACCTCTTCTGGTGTGGCTCCTGATGCCTACTCATGTTCCAGTTTTGGACTCAGATCATACCAGTTATATTCCCACCAAGGAGCTAAAGCAGGCTCTGGTCAATTGTTCCTTGTTCAATGACAAGATATGCCTCATGATGATAAACATGTTTGACAAGACCAAGTCAGGCCACATCAATGTCTCTGATTTCTCAACCTTTGGGAAATTCATTCAGCACTGGAAGAATGTCTTTCCACAGTATCACCAGAACACTCAGGCTCCATCAAGCTGCACAGATTTGTCTCAAATGGGCTACACCCTGAACCCCCAGTTCACACAGCACCTGGTCTCGCTGTTGCCTGCAAATCCCACCATTAAGCTTGATGGTTTCATTCAGGTGTGCACCCACCTGAAGGTGCTGGATGAGGCCTTCTGGAAGAACACCACCACTATATAGTTCTTCAGCTTGGCTTCAAGGACTGTCACCAAGATAGCTTCTCAGATGCTATGACCCAGATCATCTGTAGAGTGGAGTGCTGCAGGGGTCTCTTCTAGCTCATTAGAGTGGGAGAAACAAGTGGGCCTCTCTTATTTTCCTGCCCTCTCAGAGATTCTCCTTTGCTTGATGCATCACTGAGAGAAGGGTAGGGGTCTTGTGTCATAGTCACCAAATAGAGGGAACCTAGGTTGAGGCCACACAGACAGGGACCTGGCTTAGGAGATAAGTGGAAGTTGAAAACCTGACAGACCTGAGAAGTTGAGTGACACAGTCTGGAAACAGGAGCAAGAACTCCAGTCATTACAGTGGGGTTAAGTGTCTGGCCAGCTTGACCTTGGCTCTGGCTTTTCTTTCTGTGCCATGAAGGCAGTACTAAGTGTTCACTGGTCTCTTACTGTTAGCACTTATGTTTCCTCCCTCAGACTGTCCTGTCAGGTAAGCCTAGTTTTACCAAAGTAGAGTTGATTAGGCATGAGGGAGATTTTCCTGTAGGACCCCTATCTTGGATTGCCCCACATCTACAAGCCCTTGAGTTACTTCTCAATACCTGGGGGCTATCATTGTTCAGGGAGCTCAGAAGCCTACCTTTTGGGGATCTTTGGCCAGACTACTGCTCTTAGGTCTTGGATTGCTCACTTTCTTATCACCCTGTGTTCTGCTTTAATCCCCAGGGGACAGTTGTCACATTCCACTGCCAATGTTTTTTTTACTGCTAGTGTATTTCCATTGGTGGCCAAAGGTCCATTGAAACTGAACATTTCAATAAAAGTATAAAACTTAAAAAAAGAAAAATTTTAACAAAGTTAAGAGGCATTTAGAGGGATGAGAACACCCTTATCATATCATTATTTCAGAAGTCAGTGAAGAATCCACAAACACTTTGATCATTGGATCTCTATCTTTCTAGGTTGAAGAGAGAATCATTGACATAGGAAATCTGAGGATAGCTGAAGAAATGAAGGTGACTTTTTTATTTGTCCTGGTTAGTCTTGTTAATGTGGGAATCCGTGGGGTCAGTGGGAAGGATTGAGGCCAGAAGGCTGGGGCACAGTGCAGGGACCCCAGCATCCACAGCTTCACACCACTGTGCCACTTGGGGAGTTGCGTGGTTGGGAGATGTCATCTCAGCTAGCTTCCGGCCCGGCGGCTGGCGCTTCTGGTGAGCTCTGACACAGATGATGGGGAAGTGGCAGGTGGAGAGGAGAAGGGGAAATGGGTCCCCTTCGCCCTGTCCAGCCGGGCCCAAGTGCAGACGAGGCCCTCCTGGCAGGCGGTGATGATGCAGTCCTCCAGGAAGAGCAGCACCGTGAGCGGCACCTGAGCGAACTTCTTGCACACCAAATGCTCCACCAGCAGCACCTCGTGGATCCGAGGGCACAGCGTGGTGCCTAGCACCTTGGCAGGGTCCAGGCGGCTGCACGGCGCGGGACCACTGGGCTTGTCCCCCCCGCCGCCGCCACCCCCATGGCTGATGTTGCCCAGGCTGTGGTAGCGCTTGTGCTCTTTCTCGGCCCCCCAGTCTCGCCACTCCTGCAGCATGAGCGTGGAGAAGCGGCCGATGCTGAATGGCGTGTCGGGCTCTGCCGCCACCTTGCCCGGGCCACCTTCCTTGCCACCACCTGCCAGGTGTGGGAGGCTGTTGGAGCGGGACTGCGAGTGGGGCAGGGGCCCCGGGCCATGCTCGCCAGCCTGTGAGCTGCCAGCGGCAGGTGACGTGGTGCCAGGGATGCCAGGGAGGGTGCGGGTACGGCCCAGGGGTGGGTGTGGGTACAGCACGTCTTCGGTGAGGTCCCAGAGGCAGAAGTGCGTGTTCTGGCGGGCCTAGCCGAAGCGGTAGGTGACGGAGCCGGCCTTGGGCAGTGGGAAGAGTGGGATGCGTCCGGCAAAGCCTGGGCGCGCCCAGCCGCGGCCTCCCCCTCCTCCTCGCCCCCCTCCTCCTCGCCGGCCCCCTCCCCAACAACCGCTGGCTGCTGCCTCCTCCACCCGCGTGGTGTAGGGGTTAAAGGCTACAGCGTTGACCCAGGACTTGTGGCCGTGGCCACTGGCCACCACGCAGCCCTCGGTGAAGGACCACACGGTGACAAGGTCTGCTTCGCCGCCTGTCACCATGTAGCGGCCATCCGGGCTCCAGCACACACACAGCAGCCCGCCCAAGTAGCTCTTCATGAGCCCGCGCAGGAGCACGGAGTCCAAGTGGAAAACGTGCTGGCAGCCATCCTGGCTGACGCAGGCCAGGTGCCGGCTGTCGGGCGAGAAGGCAAACTTGTTGAGGGGCCCCTCGCCCACCACCCACTTGGCCAGCGGGTTGCGGGGGCCTTGCTCTTGGCGGCGGAGGCGGCGAAGCCCTCACCCTGCCTCAGCAGGCTGTACCGCCGGCGCCGAGGCACACGATGGCCGACGTGCACAGGTACAGGTGGCCGCTGGCGTGCGAGGCCAGGAACAGGCTCTCCGACTCGGGCACCACTTCAGATATGTCACCTTGGTCTTGTCGATCAGCCGCACCCCGTTGAAGAGCTTGCTGGTGTCCTTGAGGTCCAGGCACTGCACCTGGCCGGCTGGGAAGCCCACCAGCACGGAGATGGTCTCCGTGGCGGCGGCGAACTGGCTGAAGTCCAGGTGGGCTGCGTGCCCTTGTAGATCCACTTGTCCGTGGGCTTCTTGAGGTCGATAGGCCGCTGACTCCCGCGGCGGCGGCCCGGGTAGAAGTTCAGCTCGCCGCCCAGGTTGAAGCAGACGCGGTCGCCCCGGCACCAGCCCCGCGGGCGTGGCCGGCGGCTCCCCAAGGCGAACGAGGCTGAGGCGCTCAGCGGGCAGCGCGGGTGCGGGCCCAGGGCCTGGGGGCGGCGGGGACGACGCGGGGCCGCGGGGCCGCGGCCGGAGGCGGAGGCAGGGCCGGAAGGGCGTTGCAGCGGCTGGGGTGGCGCCAGGGTCTGGGCAGAAGCAGGGCTGAACCGCGAGCGGCGCCCCCTCTGCACTGCCGGCCACCCAAGGCGTCCCCAGCCCGCAGCCCCCCTCCCCCCCCGCCCTGCCGGAAGCTGCGGGACCGCGCTGGAGGAGTTGGGGTCGTCGCCCCGGCGACGCCTCTTCCATTCGAAGTTGAAATATTTTTAAAATTAAGAGATATGTGGCCCCCGCCGTGGCTCGACAGGCTAATCCTCCACCTTGCGGTGCCGGCACACCGGGTTCTAGTTCCCGTTGGGGCTCCGGATTCTGTCGCAGTTGCCCCTCTTCCAGGCCAGCTCTCTGCTGTGGTCAGGGAGTGCAGTGGAGGATGGCCCAAGTGCTTGGGCCCTGCACCCCATGGGAGACCAGGAGAAGCACCTGGCTCCTGCCATGGGATCAGCGCGGTGCGCTGGCCGCAGCGCTCTGGCCGTGGCGGCCATTGGAGGGTGAACCAACGGCAAAAGGAAGACCTTTCTCTCTGTCTCTCTCTCACTGTCCACTCTGCCTGTCAAAAATAAAAAAAATAAATAAATAAAAAATTAAGAGATATGGAGCACAGAATGAGAAAACCTATCAAACCGCACGTCTTAGGAGCATGTAGGAGATACTTTATATGAAAGTATAGTGACTCTGCTTCTCCAATCCCTCTAGCCCAATGCAAGAAACAGCATGTACAATGTGTGCCAAGAAGAGTGAGTGACAAGAAATCTACATACAGAGTATAAGGTATGACTTCTTAATGGAAAACAGATATGATTATAAAACTTCCATGGGAAAAAGATGATTTAATAATGAATAACTGGACTAATAGATGAAAAAGAGAAAACAGAGAGCCTTGAATACCATCTTTGAAGTACTGAACACAGTCACTACTACCCTGCACTTATCCAGAAAGATGAGCTGTCATTATTGACAGTGAAATGAAACCAAGATATCTTCCTAAGAGGCAGGTCATGATTTCAGAAGAATGAGAGGCAAAAATGAATGGTGAGTAGTAAATAAACTGCAAATTGCATCATCATCTGTTTGAAATAATAAACCTTATGGCTAATTTGAGGGGCTGAAAAAAAAAAAGAACTAAAATTCTGAATAAAAGCAACTCCAAATCAGAAAAGCAGTGATTACATTTTAAGTGTTCTAACAATCCCTACAGTCCTGAGGAAAGAAGTACAAATAATTTAAACTTTTACTTTATTTAGAAAAATCTGTATGGTAAATGTTCCATGATAATGACTAGTAATAGAAACAGCAAATATGCATCCCCAAAAAGGAAAGGAGAAAAATTCCATACACTAAGTAACAAAATAATTGCTAAAATAACAATAGGAAAAATGGTCTCAGGCTAAGAAAACTAAAATTCTTAATTAAGTGGGAATAAATCTAAATATATTAATGATCATACTAAATATAAGTAGGTAAAATTTTCTCAAAATCACCCAAATGCGTTCATTAGACAAAACTGAACAGTTTTTTTTTTAAAGCCATTAAAATACAAAGTGAAAACAAAAATGGTGTGAAAATAGTGAAGTAAAGGACTGAACATATATTTCAGGAAAATATTTTTAAAAGAATCTCACAATCACTATATCAGACAAAACAGACTTTAAGGAAGACAAATATTTTTGGGGAAAAATAATCAATGCATAATGACAAAACTTTTCGTCACTAGGAAGATAGGATCTCAAATTTATGCTCCAAGTTACCTGAAAATATTTAAATCAATTAAGAACTAAGCTACTGCAAGAAATAAGTAAATCTATAATGGGAAACTTTATTGCAGATCTCTACTGATAAGCCTTATGCACAACTTAGAACCAAATAAAAACAAATAAATTCACATAATTACTGTGTACATACACATAAAATACACAGCATTTGAACCATTCGGTAATACTCACATTCTTCTCCAGCACTCCTCAAACCTTTACAAAAGCCTATCATGTGTTGCACCATAAAGAATGCCCCCTCAACATCACAGAGACCCTGTGTTTTTACTGGTGTTTCAATTTAGTCAAAACAAAAAAGATCATATATACTTCAGAATTACTAAATATTCCAAGTAAAACATAGATCAACATGGCTCCTCAATTATGCTCTTCTAAAAAACAGAGTAAAAGCCTATTATTTCAGTTTAAGAATAAATGCATTAAGATATATTTCATATAAGAAAATAGAAGTGGTAGAAATGAAGTAATGTGACCATAGGGGAAGGGATTAGGATGACAAATGAAACTGATAAGGCTGTATTAGCCATTCTCTGCAACTTTACTTGTCAGTTCTGGGCATATATCCTATTGAGACCTTAAAATGATTTTTAATTTTTTATTTATTTTTAATTATTATTAATATGAAGAGGGTATATTTCATGTTTTTCATAGGTATAATTCTTTTTATAGAAAGCTTTTATTTAGTCAATATAAATTTCATAAGTACAACTTTGGAATTATAGCAGTTAATACTATACCCCAATACCCACTTTCCCACCCACAAACCATCCCACCTCCTACTACCTCTCCCATCCCATTCTTCATTAAGATTCATTTTTTGCCAGTGCTGCAGCTCAATAGGCTAATCCTCCGCCTTGCAGCGCCAGCACACTGGGTTCTAGTCCCGGTCAGGGCACTGATCCTGTCCCGGTTGCCCCTCTTCCAGGCCAGCTCTCTGCTGTGGCCAGGGGGTGCAGTGGAGGATGGTCCAAGTGCTTGGGCCCTGCACCCCATGGGAGACCAGGAGAAGCACCTGGCTCCTGCCTCCGGATCAGCACGGTGCGCCGGCAGCAGCGCCCCTACCGCGGCGGCCATTGGAGGGTGAATCAATGGCAAAAAGGAAGACCTTTCTCTCTATCTCTCTCACTGTCCACTCTGCCTGTCAAAAAATAAAAAAAAATTCATTTTTAAATGATCATTATATATAGAAGTTCAACTCAATACTAAGTAAAGATTTCAACAGTTTGCACTCACACAGACACACGAAGTATAAGGAACCCTTTGAAGACTAGTTTTACCATTAATTCTCATAGTACAACACATTAAGGACAGAGGTCCTACATGGGGAGCAAGTGCACAGTGATTCCCGTTGTTGATTTAACAACTGACACTCTTATTTATGACATCAGTGATCATCATAGGTATAATTCTAAGAAGATAACCATACTTCCCTCCCTCCCTCTTTTTACTCCATCATTCTCCCTCCTCCATTACTTCTTCTCCTTTAACTTTCACAAAAACATAATTTCAGTGCACTCTATAATTGTAGGGCTAAGGCACCACTAACCATAATATTGAAGAAGTCAAAAGTATAAAGATCACAGTTCCACAGGAGTATAAACAAGAGCTAAAAACTACAATCAAATCATAAGATGTCCATTTTGATCCTATACAATTTCTTCGTATTTTAACTGGTAAGTTAAAAAATTGAAAAGTACATATTGTTCTTCTATAGAAACCAAATGTAAGCCCCAAATTTTTTTAATATTCTAATAAATTTAATTAGATTCACTCCAATTCATTTGCTTAATGACAAGTGTCATTTTATTGTGGATGATTGAGCAGAGTTGCAAAACCATACAATAAAACTTATAGATTGAGTTGATTATTTTGTGGAATAGTGAATCATGAATGAAAATTGTTAATATCAGATGACACAATTTTTTTTTTTATTTTTTTATTTTTGACAGGCGGAGTGGACAGTAGAGGGAGACAGAGAGAAAGGTCTTCCTTTTGCCGTTGGTTCACCCTCCAATGGCCGCCATGGTAGACGTGCTTTGGCTGGCTCGCTGCGCTGTTCCGATGGCAGGAGCCAGGTGCTTCTCCTGGTCTCCCATGGGGTGCAGGGCCCAAGCACTTGGGCCATCCTCCACTGCACTCCCTGACCACAGCAGAGAGCTGGCCTGGAAGAGGGGCAACTGGGACAGGATCGGTGCCCCGACTGGGACTAGAACCCAGTGTGCTGGCACCGCAAGGTGGAGGATTAGCCTAGTGAGCCGCGGCGCAGGCCTAGATGACACAATTTTTTAGCTCACTTAATATCTGCCTTCCAGAACATTCTCCCCTCTCCCAGAGGGTTTGTTAGTATCTGAAACTTCTAACTGGAGAGCAAATATCTTCTTGGATTAAGAATGCTCTGTTTATTGACTCAGCTTCTTGCCTCCTTTTTCTAATCATCACTGGGTGGATTCTGGATTACTTGGGGACCTTTGGTTCTGATTCTTATACAAAGTTTGCCTCTATAGAATTTCTTTAAAATGTCTCCCATGTCTCTCTCACCTGAAGACATCCTCAATCGATTGGTTCTTTCTGCCTTTTCCAGTATCCATTCTAGATAAACCTATTGTTTCTAGTATGTATGTCACTAAAGTCATTTCAGTTTCATCCAATGTACCCAATATACTGTTACAGTAAACCTTTGATAATCTCCCAAGATTTCTGTACCTTTTGGTTTTATCAAAACAACATTCTTGTGACTTTATTGAGGCATCAAATGTTGATAAGTTTGAAACCAATCAAATTAGCTTCTACCCATGAAAATAAAAGGTCAAATATGATACAGAAAGGGGGTATTTTTTTCTTTCTTTTTTATTTAATGGATATAAATTTCCAAAGTACAGCTTATGGATTACAATGGCTTCCCCCCCCCAAACTTCCCTCCCACCCGCAACCCTCCCCTTTCCCACTCGCTCTCCAAAAGGGGGTATTTTTACCTACATGAATGATTTTAGGTAATCACCTCTCTTTTTCTTAGAAACAGGAAAGAAATGTATAACAGATATAGGTGGACATTCAAAGTTGAATTATTTTTCAAAAGAAGTTAGAATTAAACAGCCAAGAAACACAACTCAGAGTCTTCCATATCAACATCATTGTGCTAAGCACTGAATGTGTAGGGGGAGGGTGGAGAGTGAAGACATTGGCCATTTATACTTCATATGTTATCTTGTAAAAGCTACAGTGGATGAACCTCTCTTAGAACATTTTTATGAGTTTTATGAGTTTACTTGTAATCATGACAAGATGATTTCCTGTATGTAAATTGAATTACAGAGACAGAGCAACAGACAGATCTTCCATTTTCTGATTTACTCCTCTAATACCCAAAATGGCCAGGACTGGTCTCCTACAGGGCGACAGGGATCCAAGTACATGGACCATCTGCCACTGCTTTCCTGGATGCATAAGCAGGATCTCTAAATTCTCATGAAGTAACTTTGCTATAGAAGTAGAAGTAGAAGTAGAAGCTCCTCTAAAAGTACTGACTTACAAAGGGGAGCACAGATAAGGCAGCACAGTAACATAAGGATAATGGTGGCACACAGAAACTTTCCCTCTATAGATTGTTCCACTACTGCAGATCCATACCCAGAACAAGATTGTTCACATTTAAGGAAGCTCATTTCTGTGCACATAAGCTTAGGCCAAAGAAGTGTTCTTCTGTTCAAGAAAACATCTTTATCATCAAGACATTACCATTGTCTGGAAGAGAATTCAGAGGTCAACTTAGGTAGCCTTGTAGGCGACAGAGATTGCCACTGAACTTTTTACTGTTTAAGAACGATGGAGTGCCTTCCATTTTAAAGGGCTTAGAAAGAGGGAGAATAGTTCAAACATGCTAATAGAAACTAGTCAAAAATAGTCATTAAAATATTTTTGATACAATTTTCCACATCAGAACAATATATATAATCTGTCTTCTTTGAACTGTTGTTTTACTTTTTACAATCATCATTACTTACTACTAGCTATATTAGTATTTCAAGATCACATAATTGTCCAAAAAAATCATGACTCCTTTTGTATTGATAGCAAGTTTTGGGTGACACTGTTTAGTAGTGATTTTATAAGAAATGCATTCTTTTTTATTTATTTTTTTTTCTTTTTTCAATTTGACAGATAGTGTTAGTGAGAGAGAGAAACCAGGAAAAAGGTCTTCCTTCTTCCTTCTGTTGGTTTACCCCCAAAATGGCCACTACAGCCAGAGCTATGCTGATCCGAAGCCAGGAGCTGGGTGCTTCCTTCCAGTCTCCCATGCAGGTACAGGGGCCCAAGCACTTGGGCCATCCTCCACTGCACTCCTGGGCCACAGCAGAGAGCTGGATTGGAAGAGGAGCAACTGGGACTAGAACCTGGTGCCCATATGGGATGCTGGCACTGCAGGTGGAGGATTAACCAAGTGAGCCACAGTGCCGGCCCTGCATTCTTTTTTTTTTAAAGATTTATTTGTTTATCTGAAAGTCAAAGTTACACAGAGAGAGGAGAGGCAGGGAGAGAAAGAGAGAGAGGTCTTCCTTCCGATGGTTCACTCCCCAGTTGGCTGCAATAGCCAGAGCTGTGCCTATCTGAAGCCAGGGCCAGGAGCTTCCTCTGGGTATCCCACACAGGTGCAGGGGCTCAAGCACCTGGGCCATCTTCTACTGCTTTCCTTTTTCAGGCCATAGCAGAGTGCTGGCTCAGAAAAGGAACAGCCTGGCCTTGAACCAACGCCCATATGGGATGCCGGTGCTTAGACCAGGATATTGATCTGCACCACAGCATTGTCCCCTAAAGAAATATATTCTACTCCTGGTCCGGGGTGAGCAATTGAAAAACACATTTTGTTATATGTTGCCATTTTTCTTTGCAACCATCTTTGCATGTTATCATCTCTCTTCCTCCATACTGTATTCAAAGATCACTTTTTAACAGAGAAAGTCTAAGCTACTTTTAGGGTCAAAATATTTAGAAAAAGCAAGCACAGGGGCCAACATTTTGGTGTACTAGGTAACCCCCACTTGCAATTCTGGCATGCCAAATGGACACTGGTTCCAGACCTGGCTGCTTCACTTAAGACCTAGCTCCCTACAAATGCACCTGAAAAAGCAGAAGGGTATGTCTTAAGTGCTTGTGCCCCTGCACCCATGTGGGAGAACCAGAAGTAGATTCAGGATGCTGGCTTTACCCTGGTCAGCCCGGGCTTCACCCTGGTCAGCCCGGGCTTTTGTGGCCATTTGTGGAATGAACCAGTGAATGGAAGATTTCTCACTCTTTCCCTCTCTCTCCCTTCTCTTTCTGTAACTCTGCATTTCAAATAATAAAGAGAATCTTTTTAAAAATAGTAAAAAAGAAATCAACCACAGGAAAAAAATACTTGTCTGTTGTCAGGGGGTTTTCTTTCAGGAGTCTATAGTTGTAATTACTTAGGTTTATGTCTTTGGATCACAAAGAATTAGGAATATGGACAAAGAATGTGTAAACCATAAGTTAAGTTATTGTAAAAAAGAGAGAATAATAGAGAATGAGAGACAGAGTGAGAGAGAAAGAGAGAGAGAGAGAGAGAGCAAAACAAAAAATCTTCATGAAGAAGAGATCCATTTATGGGTGGTTGTCTAGGGTTTCTATATGCTGTAAAGGGGAAATTCTTGACTGGGCAAGAGGGAGGGACAGCTTTCATTGGTTAATTGTGAAAAAGTTGCAATGGAGACTCAACAGACACAATGGAAAATGCATGAAACTTTCCACAAGATGTGTAAAATTCTCATTATCTAAATCAGTCACAACAGCACAGAAACACCTTGATTACAAGGACTAGTACATGACATCAACATCCTTCACAGCACCCAGCTATTGACTTTAAAAAAATAGTTGTTCTGAGCTTTTTAAAAATTACTTACTTATTTGAAAGAGTTAGAAAAAGAGGGAGAGACAGAAAGAAAGAAATATCCATCTGCTAGTTCAAGCCCAAGATGGCCAAAATGGTCAAGCCTGAGCCAGGCCCAAGCCACAAGCCAGGTGCTGGTGTGGCAGGTGGCAGGTTTACTTGCTTTGCCACAATAGTGGTCCTCATCCTTCTTGACTTTTCTCACATCCTCAGACTCATCTCCAGATTGGGGAGGTGGGGGACAGGAGGCTAGCCATGATTCTTTCAGTTTCTGGTGCTATGTCACCACACTGGTATAAGAACATTTTGCGTATCAAGGGTGAAACTTATCTAAATTATGGGCTAGTATTTAACTTGTTGAATGTAGCACTCCAGAATGGTAGACTTAGCCTCAAAACAATTCACCAATACATAGACTTTCTATTTACTTGAGATCAAAGAGAGAGAGAGAAACTCCTTTCCATTGGTTCTCTCACCAAATCCTCACAATTGCCATGACTGGCTGGGCCAAAACCAGGAGCCACAAACTCAAGCAAGGTCTCACAGCTAGGTGGCAGAGACCTAAATGCATAAGTCACAGGAAGCTGGAATCAAGAGCTTTTGCTGGGTGTGAATCCCAGCGAATCCCATATGAAATGCAGACATCTTAAAAGCTAGGCTAAATACTTACTCCTTTGTAGGGTTTTGATATTTTTATTTTTAGAAAATTAAAAAAAAACAAGAATCATTTTATTTCTACTGTGGTAGAATTATGATTTATTCAAGAACAAACTTTAATTAAGATTAATAACTGCTGCATCTTTTATATTAACTAAACTTAATTTTCACATTACCAGTTTTCTTATATAATTGTTCTTATATAATTGTTATTTTATAATTGTGAAAAAATTTTCCAAAATCATTTGAAATGACTGGAATGCAAAGGTCTAAAACATCTGACACAAGCAAACTTAGATCAGTTTGAATCCATCTCCATCTTTTTCCAAGAAAAAATTTACTGATTTGATCATTATTTCTAATCAAAGATAAGAAAATGAATTCATATGGAATTCGTTTCTCTAACCCCCATCTTTCTTGTAGTTGTGGTACATGGAAGCTACTCACAGCCTGAAAGCTTCCTCTCATGGTTGAGGGTTTCTCAGCCTGACACCAGGAAACAGCGTTTCCCCAAGGCTGCTGATCAGCTCATGAGCATCTGCTCCAATGTTGGCTGAGGTTACAGATCAGCCCCATTCTACTGCAGCTTCATCCTGACTTGCAACAATAACAAGAGGAGGTCAGGGGGTAATGGTCACAGTCTTATGGCCTAAAGTGGTTACAGTCTGCCTTCAACAGAGCTAGAACACACAGCCTCAGTTCCTCCATGCAGTCCTTGCTTCCTGCAGGTTTATTTTTGGATGAAAAAGAGAAGATTATTGCACTGAAAACTGACATTGACCTCTGGAGAATAATACATTTGGATAATGCATTGAGAAACTGTATGATTTGGTTCCTTTTCTGGGACTGTTTCCTCATTCTGTTTTTTTTTTTTTTTTTGGAATGGAATTGACAAATTATAATAATTAAGGACATTTTCATCTGGAGGTTTCAGGATTTTTTTTTACATGGGATATTTACCACCAATCCAAGGGCACAATGAAATAAAATCTTGAATCCTTGAATCATTTGGAGTGCTGAACATTAGGAGAGTTCATCTTTAGTGATATCCATTAAAATACATAGATACTTCCTGGTGAGTTCAAGTCTTGCTTTAGGAAAGTTGGCAGGATCTGCCAGGTAACCGTGATGCTAAGGCACTAGTGCTTCTGGTGGAAGTATCCATTTGGAAAGGGCTATCCACACAGAAAGAATGGAACAGGGTTGCATAAAATTTCTAAAAAAGAATAAAAAGGACTGGTAAAGCAGCTCAATAGGCTAATCCTCCACCTGTGGTGCTGGCACCCTGGGTTCTAGTCCCGGTCAGGGTGCTGGATTCTGTCCTGGTTGCTCCTCTTCCAGTACAGCTCTCTGCTGTGGCCCGGGAGTGCAGTGGAGGATGGCCCAAGGACTTGGGCCCTGCACCCGCATAGAATACCAGAAGCACCTGGCTCCTGGCTTCGGATCAAGACAGTGTGCCAGCTGCAGCACGCTGGCCACTGTGGCCACTGGCGGGGTGAACCAATGGAAAAAGGAAGACCTTTCTCTCTGTCTCTTTCTCACTGTCCACTCTGTCAAAAAATAATAAAAAATAATAAAAAGGAAAATAAAAACAAAAATGCAAATATTGGCTTATACAGAATGACTGTCATGATTTTTTAATATTTATTTTCATTTATCACAAATGCAGAGCATCAGAGAGACAGCTCTTCAATTCACTTGCTTACTTCTGAAATACCTGTGACATCCAATGTTGGGCCATGATGAAGACAGGAGCCAAGAACTCTATCACTGTGTGTCCTACATGGGTGGCAGGGCCTCAGACACTTCCAATGCTGCCTTCCCATAAACATTAGTAGGTAGCTAGATCTAAAAAGAGTGGCCAAGACTGAACTTGGTGATCAGATATGGGATGCTGGCATCACAAGGAGAAGTTTAACCTGCTATGTAATGACACTGCACTACAAGAACACTTTTAAATCTTGACGTGTATCGTACCACTTTAAAAATTAGTAACAAGGACTTCACTGTGGTGTAGTAGGTTAAGCATCAGCATCCCATATGGGTGCCAGTCTAAGTTCTGGCTGCTTCACTTTCAATCTGTCTCCCTGCTGAAGACCTGGGAAAGCAGCAGATGACCTAAGTGCTTGGGCCCATGTACCCATGGAGCAGAGCTGGAAGAAGCTCCTGGCTCCTGGCTTCAGATTGTCCTGGCTCTGGCAATTGGGGCCATTTTCTGAGTGAACCAGTGGATGGAAGACCCCTCTCGCTGTCATCTATAACTATGCCTCCCAAGTAAGTAAAAAAAAAACTTTAAAAAAAGAAATTAGGAATCAGCATTATGATTTCTGAGAAACCAATGTTATTAAAATGAATTCTCTAAAGAGCAAGCAAAGATATCTTAGTGACAGCAACCAAAAGAGGGATGCTTATCAATCCAGGTCTGACTTTTAAACTTTTTAAAGTACCTGAAAGTGTTCTGAAGGTTAAGTAGTTAGAAAAATCTTATTTACACAATACCACCAATGTCACAGGGCCATTAATTGGTTTAGAACATGAATAGGTAACTATGAATACAATGATGGCCTACTCCTTATGCTTTAAGCAATGCAACTTTATTCACATCTGGAAACAAACAGCACACACAAATCAAAATAATATTAAAGAACTTACTGAGCACCTTAATATAACAGCACATACCTTCAAAGGGCTATTGTGAAATCTACCTACTTTAAACCACATTAACCATTCATGCATTCACATTACCCAGTATTCAGTAAGGTAAATGTTAATGCTCACCCACCAAAATATAAGTTCTGTGCTGGAAAGGCCTCTCAACTATAACTAGCCTCCCCCCTCACAGGAGAATGTCTGGCAAAAGCTTCCCACTGACTAAATATCTGTGAAGTGCAACCATGTGAGAGTCACCCCAACACCTGTCATATTCTAGCAGTATCCCAACACAGGGCAAATGAGAAGTGATCACCACAAGAGATCAGAACTGGAAGCCACCTGCTGGGATCAAGACCTGGAATTACAGAAGCAAAACCATCCAAAGGCAACTGATGTTCAGAATAAAAAAAAATCCTAGAGTCTACCCTTGTAACAGAGCTACTCCAGCTGTAGCAGAGAGCTAGAGCAGCCAGAACTTTCACCAATGCCCATATGGGATGCTGGGACTGCAGGTGGTGGCTTTACCCACTACACCACAATGCTGGCTCCAACAAATCTTTTTTAAAATATATTTCTGTGTGCCTGATAGTGCATATATATGTGAGGGAGTATTAGAGTTCTCTGGAGAAACACTATGAATAGGATACATATAGAAAGATTTGTTATAAGGAATTGACTCATACAACTATGGAATCCGAAACATCCCACATCTGCTATCAGAAGCTGGAGGCCCAAGACAGCTGATAATCTGAAATCAAAGGCTGAGAACCAGAGGTCCAGTGGTGTTAATCCCAGCCCAAAGGGAGAGGGAAATTACCTCTCAGCTCAGACAAGAAGGCAAGAAGCAAAAGGGATGAATTTCTCCTTCCTCTGCATTTTATCTATTCAGAACCTCCATGGGTTGGATCATGCCCAACCACTCTGAGCAATGTACTTTGAATTCTGCTGCTTTAGTCTAATCTCATCCAGGAACAACCTCACAGACACGCCAAGAAATAACACTTAATCTGGATACTCTATGATCTATGATGTCAAAACAGCAGTTTTCTAAAATCTGTAAAATGGTAAAGTTGTTAGGGCTTAACTGTGCATATTAGCAACTTCACAAGACATTCCCAAATTGTTGGTCAGAGTTTTTCAATTTAATACTCTCATTTGCACTACATACAATTTTGTTGTGTTCCAGTCTTTCTAATATCATGAATGGAAAGTGCAGAATTGTTTTATTGTGTATTACCTTAACTATTCCAAATGTTGGGCACTTTCCCTTTGGGAAATCCCTAATATTTTATGGGAGGAAATCTAATTTTGTGGGTGGAAATCTGAAAGAACCAACCAAATACTCTCAAACAGCCAGTTACTTCAGTATCTTTTGTTGAAAAATTGATTTTAACTGATATGTCATATAACCCTTTTTATATATCTGTTTCTCTCATGTAGTTGTGGGGATTCTATCCCTTTTAGAGTTTAATTCTGTTCTAAAAATAAATCCAAATAATTAAGGATATGTATTACTGTACTTTCCATTACTTTAACTACAATACCTGAGATGCTTCTTTGGGAAAGAAAATGTTGGATGCAGCTCATAGTTGGAGGTAACAGGTTTTGGTGGTCCCATACTCTCACAGAGATGGATGTTGCTCATGGTTGATGTGGAGGCAACAACAATTAGGCAGAACCTGAACTCAAATGATCAAACCTCTCTTGAGAACCACCCTCAAAGTGTGCTCCCACAATGACCCAAAGACTGGCCCCTCCTCCTATTGACCACAATTGGATTAGTCTCCATCCTTAACCCATCACCTTTAACATGAAACCATCACAGTGTAAACAATTCCTGCGGCACCCTTCTCAGGGTATTCGGCAAATGACATGATTTGCTTGTTCTTTCCTGTGGTGACAATTTACTGTTGTAGCTTTTGTAGTTCTAGATGATCTCATACATAGGCAGGATGATTATGAATCACTATTCTGTTTCCTTTTAATAGTTATGAATATTCTGCAGGTGTATTATCCCATGTTTTTGAATGCTGTGTTTTAAATTTTTGAAGTATTATTAGGATATTTAAACATTTTTATTAAAGTGTAAATTATTGGGACTTAAATGGGGACTATATTCCATTCATAGACTAATTCAGACAAAATTGATAATCTTACAATATTGGGTATCCTTGCCCAATTATTTGCCCTTCTGCATCTTGGTTGTTTTATAATTTCATGGTACAGCCCATATACAGCCTTTCCATGTGTAAAGTAAAATTGTTTCTTTGTACAGGTATATCCATTTAGTGTGTAGAAAATTCAAAGGACACTATCAAAAAAAATAGAACTTATAAATAAGTTCAGTAAACTTGTAGGATACAAAATCAACACACAAAAGTCATTTGTATTTCTATACATTGAAAACAAACTGAAAAATAAATTAAGAAAATCCATTCACAGTAGCATCAAAAGTATAAAACGGGGATTGATGCTGTGGTACAGCAGGTCAAGCCAACACTTGCAATGCCAGCATCACATAAAGAATTGCCTGGATGGTGTCCTGGATGTACTGCTTTCAAAAAGAAAAAACACCAAAAAACCATGTATTTGAAAGCATCAGTTAGAGAGAGAGAAGACTCTTTCATTCACTGGTTCACTCCCCAAATGGCCAAAACAGCCAGCTCTATGCCAGGCTGAAGCCAAGGCCAGGAGCTTCCTCCAGGTCTCCCATGTGGGCACAGGAGCCCAAGGACTTGGGTCATCTTCTGCTGCTTTTCCAAGCATATCAACAGGGAGCTGAATTGGAAGTGGAGTAGCTGAGACTCAAGCTGACACCATACTGCATGTGGCTATGATAGGTATTAGCTTCATCCCTGCCACCATAATGGTGGTCCCTACTCTGCTTCTGATCCAGCTCCCTGCTAATGTGACTGGAAGGCAGCAGATAATGGCATTATTCTTATGATTCTTGTTCCCCACTGGCAACTGTACCAGGGGCTTCTGGGGAAAGCTCCAACTGGCTTTGAGAGAACAAGGGGAGTCCCTAGACCTCATTCTTTGGAATCTAATACATACAATAAAGCCATGCAGTATTTCCAATTTTGTTCTCTGTCATTGAACCACAACTAGACGTTACCCTAATCAGCTAGGATAGGGCTTAGAGGGCTTTTGGATGGAATTGAGTTGCCAATATTTTACCAAAGATTAATTCTCACACAGTGTACTGACCCAAACCAAACCCTCCTTGCAGAGGGATTGGGATTAGAGTCTTAGATTCTTGTCTCACACCAACCAGAATTAGAACCAATGATGTGAGGTTTGACTTGCAGGAGCCCAAGCAAATGGCACAGAAACAGGATTTCCAGTGTGCACTGAGTTTAACCTACCCAGTCTTGGAGCTCCAGGACTTCAAAAGTACTGTTTCCCTGTACCAACAAAGTGTTTACAGGGGCTGATGTCACAGTAAGGACAAGAGCTAAGGCGTCCATGAAAATGGACTCAGCAGCTAAGGAGGGTAGCCCTGAAATCCCAGCCTCGGGGTCAGCTCACCAAGAGCAACCTGGTGGACACAAGCAGTGCACGCCTCTCCCCAGTAACATGTGAGGACTAGAAGCCCACTCCTGGCTGCCATTTGTTGCCAGTCAAAATCAGGCCTAAGCAGGTCAGCCCTGAACAGCCAATTCACCAGAGAAAAGAGTTGATGCAACTAGACAGGTTTATTTAAGCCAGCATTCTTGGAGTAAGAGCAGACCTCTTTGATCCCAAACGCTCTCTATCCCAAGAATGCTGGCTTCTTCAAGAAACCTGTTTCCCTTCACTGACTCATTACTGGTGAATGGCCTGTCTAGTGGTGAGCAGCCTGGACCTACTTTGACCCCTAAAAAACACTCTGGCACTCAGATGTGAAGTGTGCACATCCCAAGCATTCACTTAACTGCTAGGCTGAATGCCCACTCCTCTTGTTAATATGTCTTGGATAGCTTTTATTGTTTTCCCTTTGTACTATCACACCACCTGAAATATTTTTTCAATTACAGTATAAATGTATTTGCTGCCCTTACCTGAGGAAGAGAGGGTTCATTTGATTCAAACAGTGAGAATAACAACAGAAAAAGCTTCTTGGAGGATGTGGGACTTCAGTGAATTGTGTGGGAAGTGAAGCCTTTGGTTTGGGAAGCGGAGGTAGGCAGCTGAGGCACCTCAACTTGAACTGACCTAACTGCACTTACTGAAGTAAGCTGAGGGATGACTGGTGGTCCCTGGAATTACATATAGCATAACGCAGAAAAATTAACATAGGGATTTGTTCATACTTAGGGATAAAAAATAAATATCTCTACTACTATCACAACAAAATCACTTAAAACACAAATAAATGTACAGGATTCGCTGACATGTGAGTGCTGCCATTGTCATTTTCAAGAAATCATCAATTTTACATTTTGTGAGTCCAGAAAATCTTCACCATTAAAACCAAGACAAGAATGATAAAATAGTATGAATAAAATCCCGAATATTCCGCATGAGTTCCCAGATGCCCCCCCACACGAGGCGATCTCGGGGATTAGAGCAGCGGTTTCTCCCCAGCCCCTCCCCATCTGACACAGGAACCCCTCAACATCAAGCTCTCCAGGTTCCTCACTGCATCTATACTTCTCAAGTCTGGGCACTCGGGCTGCTCCTGTCCGCTGTCCTCTCAGAACTGCACCACGTGTGAACCTGGTGATGGAGCAGCTGAATAAATGGCTGAGCCACCTGGGCCACACAGGTTCCTGGAGCCTCGAGCTGAAATCAGTGCTCAACCGGAGCAAGCGTGGACTCTTGATCGGACGTCTGTGTTCTTTCCAACTGTTGAAGGACTCGGGAGCGGACCCTGAATCCGCACCCTGCTGTGCACCCAAGGTGAGCACAGCAACAGCCAGGCCCTCCAGCCCTGCAGCCCGCCTGTGGGAAGCCCGGGGGCATCTGGGACTGGCCTTTGAGTGAGCTCATTCCAGCGCCCACAGAGCTGCTGACTGCGGCTGGCTCCAGGGAGCAGCTGCCAGCCTGGGATGGACCCAGAGCTCCACCTGGACGCCCAGCGGGCGGCAATGGCTCACCCGGCCCACAAGAGGCCTGGTAACGACGGGCGGGTCTTCTGGGGCCACAGCCAATCCCAGCAGAGAGAGAAACTCGGGCACTGTGACGCGCACAGGGGGAGCTGCCGCGTGCCAGGCCCAGGAGTGCATGAGCAGGGTGGGAGGCATGGCCCAGATTGGTGCGCATGCGTCTCACTTCTGCATGGCTTTACCTGTGATGCCACAGCGCCAGCACTGGAAATACCATTAATTTGCACTGAAATGTCGTGGGGGCTGGCGCTGTGGCACAGTGGGTTAACGCCCTGGCTTGAAGCACCCTCATACCATATGGGTGCCGGTTCGAAACCCGGTTGCTCCACTTCCCATCTGTGGCCTGGGAAGGAAGTAGAAGATGGCCCAAGACCTTGAGACTCTGCATCCATATGGGAGACCCAGAGGAAGCTCCTGGCTCCTGGCTTCAGATCGGTGCAGCTCCAGCCATTGCAGCCATTTGGAGAGCGAACCATCAGATGGAAGACCTGTCTCTCTATGCCTCTCCTCTCTCTGTTAACTCTGACTTTTGAATAAATAAATCTTAAAAACAAAAAAGGAAATGCTGTGAAATCTTAAATAATAAGAATTATGTCAAACATATGGGAATTTCAAGGGTGAGAGTGTGAAGGTAGAAGGTTGTTATCCTTGTCCTCATATGGCTATAACTATGGTTTTAAATACCATTTTTCTATTGCTTGCTGGAGTTTCTATGTAATTATTTCATTAATATGTCTTTTTCAAAAAAGATTTATTTATTTGAAAGGCAGAGTTACAGAGAGGCAGAAGCACAGAGAGAGAGAGAGAGAGTTCCCCCATCTGCTGGTTCACTCCCCAAATGGCCACAGTGGCCAGAGCTGTGCTGATCCAAAGCCAGGGGCCAGGAGCCTCCTCTAAGCACTCACACCCAGGTGAAGGGGTCCAAGCACTTGGGCCATATTCTACTCTTTCCCCAGGCCATCAGCAGAGATCTGGATCAGAAGTAGAGCAGCAGGGACTCAAAACAGTGACCATGCGGAATACCAGAACTGCAGGTGCTGACTTTACTAAGCTACAGCACTGGCCCCATTAATATGTCTTAACGATGTTTTTTCCTCTCAGACTTTTCTCTATTGTTTCAGTTAACTGCATGCCTTCTCTCAGCTGTCAAAGCTTATTCATTTTAATTCTGTTGTTCCTATTTCCCTCCCTTTTATTCTGTCCCTAGGCTAATTGAGGTCATGATTCTCCATTCCTTCTGTGTGGTGTCACAGTAGCCTTTAAGTGTTCTTTTTCTCTTCTGATTACTAAAGAAAGAAATTATGCATTCCCCCAGTTTAGATATTTCAATAATTCATTCTAAAACAAAGGTTAAATGTTCTTAATTTGACAAGAATTTTTGGGGCCAGTGGTGCGTCGTAGTGGGTAGAGCCACCACCTGCAGTGCTGGCATCTCATATGGATGCTGGTTGGAGTCACGGCTGATCCACTTCCTTTCCAGATCTCTGCTATGGCCTGGGAAAGCAGTAGAAGATGGCCCAAGTCCTGGGCCCCTGCACCCATGTGGGAGACCTGGAAGAAGCTCCTGGCTCATGGCTTTGGGTCAGCGCAACTCTGGCCATTGCAGCCAACTGGGGAGTGAACCAGTGGATGGAAGACCCCTCTCTCTTCTCTGCCTCTCTCTGTGTAACTCTGCTTTCAAATAAATAAATAAATCTTTAAAAAAGAATTTTTTCCAATTTTAGATTTGTTCTACTTCATTGCCACTTCAGGATGTGTGTAAGTGCATATCCAGTTTTTCTCTTTTGGATTTTGGGATTTTGTATTAGCTCTGCTGTCTATTCATTTTTCTTGTGTATTGGTGATATCTTCTCCTTAGTTGTATTAAGAGAGAGAGCAATAGCCCTCATGTCTTTTTAGGCAAGTAAGACATATTAAAAACAGAACATTCAGTATACATTCATAGTATTTTGACTTGCTCAATTGATTTTCCTGACCTCCCTTGGATATTCTTGGTCTCTGCCGTACAACTTTCTATACTCATTAATTCTTTGATACTCCCAGACCTGGAAAATGAATGATTCAGCAGCTGTGTTCCTGTATTTGCTGGGACTCAGGGTAAGTAAGAAGCAAGGTGGAGGTGTTCAGGAATCTAAAGTTACATGCTACATAGCAAAGCAAATCATTTCCTATACAAAGTGACTGGGAAATCCAGAATCTTTTGCACACTATATTGGATCCTGTATTATCACGAACTATTCAGTAAGATTTTAATGTATTTATTTTCTGTGTGTGTGTTTGTATTTCCAAATAAACTCTGCTGGGCTACTTAACATTAACATGTATTGCAGAATTCTTTCATCAGTTTTTACTTTTAAAAAGTTTCTGTTTCAATTTTATGGGAGAAGGTAGAAGTTTTCTGCTATGTAACTGAAAATTTATTCATTCATTAAAGTTAAAAATATTTGTTAGAAATTGGTGGAATACTATTAATTCTCATGTGATTTACATGAAACTAAATACACATTCTCTATTTTGTTTTGCTTAAAATTTCTGCATGTGTGGGCTTCTTTTTTCCTTATTGCCACAAATCCCTTTGTGTATTGGGATGGAAAATGGGTTTTACACTGGACAAATAATGTTATTTTGGCAAAGAAGTACTTAGCTTTCCTGCTTCAAGTATTCAAATATTACATTAGAAATCAATATATTTGTTTACTGTACAAATGTCCTTCATACAATTTTGTAATATTCTGGGATGGGAGAGGGAGCAAGAAATAGGAGGGTTATGGGTTGGAGGGAAATTATGGGGGGGGGAGCCACTGTAATCCAAAGGCTGTACTTTGGAAATTTATATTTATTAAATAAAAGTTAAACAATTTTGTAATCTTCATCTTCCTTTTCATTTATTCCTTTGTAAAAAAGATTTATTTTACTTGAAAGTCAGAGTTACACACAGAGAGAAGGAGAGAGAGAGACATCTTCCAACTGCTGGTTCACTCCCCATTTGGCCACAGTGGCTGTGTGCCTATCCAAAGCCAGGAGCCAGCAGCTTCTTTTTGGTCTCCTACACAGGTGCAGGAGCCCAAGGGCCTGGGCCATCTTCTACTGCTGGATAGTAATTTGAGTAGCCAGGACTTGAACTGGCACCCATGTGGGATGTCAGCACTGCAAGCCACAGCTTTACTTGCTGTGCCCCAGCATCGGCCCCTTTATTCTTATGACTATTGCTATGCTATTGGAATTTATAATTGATAATGCTGAACAATTGAAACTGTCTTATTTACAATTTATAGGACTGGATATGGCAGTTTTACTTGAAGTAAGATATGTAGCCTGCTTATTGTATGATTTTTGGAAAAGCATGTATTTATATATAACAGCAGATCTGTTAATCATTTAAAAGTGAATTATCATGATTACTGAGATGTAAAGAATGCAATACATGCTAATGAGTTAGGAGTCATAGACATTTAGAATTGGAAGGATTTTAGAACCTTTTCAAAACTGCAGATTTTATGAAAAACTAGTAATTTTTTTTATTTGACAGGCAGAGTTATAGACAGTGAGAGAGACAGAGAGAAAGGTCTTCCTTCCATTGGTTCACTCCCCAAATGGCCGCCACAGTTGGAGTTGCACCCATCGGAATCCAGGAATCAGGTGCTTTCTCCTGGTCTCCCATGCAGGTGCAGGGCCCAAGCACTTGGGCCATCCTCCACTGCCTTCCTGGGCCATAGCAGAGAGCTGGACTGAAAAAGGAGCAACCATGACTAAAACCCAGTGTCCATATGGGATACCAGCACCACAGGTGGAGAATTAACCAAGTGAGCCACGGTGTTGGCCCCCGATAAATTTACTCTTCAGAAAATATCACAATATCTTATTCAGTATAAAGTTAGTAGTTAAAAAGAGACTACCTTGTTGAACACAGAAATTTGAGATTATATTTCTTGGTATTAATTTGCATCTTAAGGCTTATTGCCTAGTTTATTTCAATATTTCAATCTAATATTACTAACAATGTCTTGTACTTAGTGGTTCACTGTGTGCAAGACAATATTCTTTTGATTTTTTAAAAAGATTTATTTATTTATTTGGAAGTCAGAGTTACACAGATAATGAACAAGAGGAAGAGAGAGAGAGAGAGGTCCTCCATGTGCTGGTTCACTCCCCAGATGGCCTAAAAGGTCAGAGATATGCCAATCTGAAGCCAGGAGCCAGGACCTCTTCAGGGTCTCCCATGCAGATTCAGGGGCCCAAGGACTTTGGCCAACTTCTACTGCTCTCCCAGGCTATAGCAGAGAGCTGGATGGAAAGTGGAGCAGCTGGAACTTGAACCAGCTTCCATATGGGATGCCCACACTGCATACAGTGGCTTTACTGGCTACACCACAGTGCTGGCCTCAAGACAATGCTCTAAAATGATGTATTAATTAGTCCCAAATATTGAAAAGTGGCATGGTACACATTTGAATGTGTTGTTTTGTCCTAGTTGTAGAAAGAGTTTAAAGCATATTTATATTTAAAAATGTAAGCTTTGATCTAAAGCTTTACTTTCCCTTAAGGTGCCTGTTTGGAAACAGAGATCATTGAAGTCGATCTTGAGTACAACTGATCTTACCCAAACCTCCTTTATCACATGAGGATGCTCAATGCCAAGGCCCAGAGAAGTAAAGTGAATTGATCAAGGTCACATAGGTAAGTTGTAGCAGGGATAATTCTGTATTAGAATTAGGTATCCTGATACATAGGCCACTGTTCTGTCAATTTAGTACTCCTTCTGGAGTTAAAGATTATAAGTTGTGGAAAATTAAGTTTGGAAATTTAGTGGTTGCTATGTTGTTATGGTGAGAAATTTCTGTGTATACTTATGAGTTGCTTAAATGTTATTCAATATATTTTTCTAGAATGTTTGCTATTTGAAATGTATAACAAATAGCTTCATCTATTTGCCAAAAGAATTTTTTAAAGATTTATTTATATTATTTGAAAGTTAGAATTACAGAGAGAAGGAGAGGCAGAGAGAGTGGTCTTCTATTCACTGGTTCACTCCACAGTTGGCCTCCATGGCTGGAGCTGTGCCAACCAGAAGCCAGGAGCCAGGAGCCTCTTCCTGGTCTCCTATGCAGGTGCAGGGGCCCAAGGACTTGGACCATCTTGTAGTGCTTTCCCAGGCCATAGCAGAGAGTTGGATAGGAAGTGGAGCAGCCAGGTCTTGAACTGATGCCCCTATGGAATACCAGCACTGCAGTTGGCAGCCTCACCCACTATGCCACAGTACCAACCCTTGCCAAAAGAATTTATAGAAGCTACTACATATATACACTTAACAATTATTTAGTTACTTGACATGAACTATCCCTGCATATTTGAAAATTTTGAGTGGTATCACTTGGGTTTTAAGAATGTTATATTTTAGGTCTCTTAATATTTTTAGTGATGATGTTTTAAAGGCCCTTTCTGTTTTATGAAAAATGATAAGGATTTTGTTTTTCAATGGCCATAGTATTACCACTTAAAGCAATAGATTAAATAACACTTTTAAACAAAGTCATTTAATACTGAATTCTAGTACATTGGTTTACTTTAAAGTGAGAAACCAGATTTCTTTCAGATATTCTAAATAAGAAATAATCAAAATTGAAGACATCTACAGGTTTTAATCACTTGTTTTAAATATTGGTCATAATGGTCCAATTTAGAGTTTTAATTTTAATTAGCTGTAAGAGATTCAATATGGTTTATAGAAACAAATCAAAGAACATAATTATATACTCAACCTCCCTCCCTTCTTTTTCCTTCTTTGTCATTTTTTTAGCTTATGAAATGACATTTTTGTCAGGGCTAGTGCCCTGGCCTGACATGAGATGCAGCAGGCTGAGGCTGTCCCTTATCTAATCCTGTTTCCTGTGCTTATTGTTCTGAAGGCACAAGACACATTCCTGCAGGCAGGATGTGACTTCTAATGAAGGTGTATGATGTTCTTTGCTCTATCAGCAGAGCTTGTACCCTGATCTTTGCTACCTTGTAAACTTGTTTCGTTCCTGTGCTATGCATGATTGCACACAATGAATGTTATCTGTATGGGGCCTGGGGTATATATCCTTGTGTTTCTTGGTGCTCGGGGCTGGAGACTGAAGGGTTTCCCCAGGGAGACTGCCTCCAGTCCCTCATCGCCGGGCTCCCTACTTTGGCCTGGAATGCGATGAGGCAATAAACGTGGTGATGAATTGACTGAGTGTGCGTGTCTCCGTGTGGTTTGTCGGGTGGCCTCCGACAGCTGGTGCCGTGACTCAGATTCATCTCATCCACAGGTAAGCCCCTGTAAGAGGGAAGGCTGTGGCGGTAGTAGGCCTTAGGCTGTAGGTATTAAAAGGGAGGCAGATAAGCATGAGTAGGGCATGGCAGACTAGGGCTTGCCTGGGGAGCCTCTCCAATTCCATGGGGAATACAGTCACATCTAAATGTGAAAAGGATAATAAAGGCCTTGTTAAAAAGCGCCGGGACGCCAGTTGCAGGAGAAAGGAGGGAGCAATTAGCACGTGTAGGACTTGAAAGTTAAAAAATTTTTCAGGAGCCCCTCTAAGCCATAACTATGGAAAATGCGCATTTAAAGAAACAAAGCAAGCAGTGTCAAAGTGTCCGGACTACCCATTCTATTTTTGTATTATGTACTAACTCTACCCTTATTATTGATAGGAATGCTTGGGCATATTATGCGTGGTTGGCTTTAAAAAAATGTAAATCAAAATATGCCACAAATAGTTAAGATTGCACAAACCTACAAAAATGTAACAATTACAGATAATAAGAGGCTACTATCATTATGGCTAAATGGTTACCCACCGTGTTCCATCCGCTGAAAAATTTGTTGTCTTATCTAAAAGAGATGTTACAAATATTTAATAAAACACAAATCACTAATTTCAGAGTAATGGAAAATGTTAGCGCATTTGTTAATTGGACTGTGTGTGCCTCAACATGTCTGTTTAACAAGTAACAATGCCTCAGATCTCCATGCCATGGGATTGTCTAGCCAGTTCTCAGGCTGTCTGCAGCAACTTGAGTTGTTGTATTGAAATGGTACTTTTTTTTTTTTTATGTCCCTGACATGGGTGCCCAAGAAGCTAATTCTCCCTCAGTTATGTTTCAATTTACCCTTAAAACACATTGAGTATTATTGTGTTTGATTGCTGGATATATACTTGTATGAAAAATTTGTATTGTATTCTTATAATGTGTTAATTATGTCTACCTCTCAATGCAGCCCTAGGGCCAAATGTAAGGACAAATTTTTGAAATGAAGAGGCTTGTATCTAGGTTCAGCTCTGGTGGACAAGTAACTTTGTTGCCAAATGACCTTCTCCTGCTCCTTGGGAGCCTGGCCAGTTCCCGGGGAGGAGGATAAAGGAATGTTTCTGATAAACAGGTGGGCATGCTTCGTGTCTTGGCTCTCTGGCCAAGATCCAGGACGGGACGCACTGCTTGACTAAAATCTTGGCAATGAGCCACCCTTGTCCTTGGAGGCTTTAAGAGGGAGCCAGAACAAGTCTCTGCTACTGCTGCTTCATCCCAGGGGAACACACAGTCAAGCTAAATGTTAAACATGCCTGTAATGATTACTAATAATGTCTGATTCTCAGTATGGATTCTTTTCTGGTGCTTTGTAAAGATTGCCTAGTGATGCCCACAACACTATAAATTCTACTAAACGTAAGTACAATGTAAACATGGATCAATTTGCTACTGTGGCTGAGGTATTCTGTGGCAGTCCCTTTCATAAAAAATTAACAAAATAAATTCACTTAAAAACAAGACATTCAGGACCTGCCACTCTACATGGTATGTCATTGCAAAAATTATCAAGGGGGCCTATGCCCAATAAATAAGGGTGCTATAAATGTGGACAGCAGGGACATGTACACAAATTGACCAAAAGTCAAAAATCAAAATAAGGCTCCTCCTGGTATTTTCCCCAGTGCTAAAGGGGAAGGCATTGGGCCAATAACTATCACTCCAAAACTGATAAAAAAGGTAATTCATTAAAAAACAGAGTTCAAAAAACTGGAAGCGGGGCCAGCCTCAGGCCCTCCCAACAGGAATCAGTGGACTGTCTTGCTATAGTATCATTAAAGCAATGGAGCCATGTTTATTGCAACATTCTGTTAATCTATACTCCTTTACCATCTTTCCTCTAAATAATTTTAGTGTGCACTATAAGGCTTGCAGCATATTTCTTGCAGATTAAACTAAAAGTAACTAAGTCTGTGCACAGCAGACAGCTAAAAAATAATTTGCTGTCACAAATTGGTGTAGTCAACAGAATCTACAAGTATACAAAGCAATGCCTTTCTTTAAAAGGAAAACTAAAGTCACATGTGTAACCTGTGATGTTCCTGGCTGGAAAGAAAGGAATGGGCTCTCTGCTCAGGATTGAGTAAAAATTGGAATGACAAGTTATGGAGTGCATAGCCTCCACAAGTTATTAAGATTTTACAATCGGTAAAATAAAGGGATCCTATCACCAATCAATGAAATACACCTAATCCAATACTGGTATGGGACATGGACTCCTAAGGGATGGTTTTTTTTATGTAGTAAATATGCCTTCACATCGTTAGCCTCTGATAACTTCCGCAATTGCTCCCTGGACTGTGTGGCCCCGATGCTGAAATCTGTATTTACAGCGGTGGATAGAGTGCATCGGCAGCATGCTTTACCTAAAGACTGTAATGGCAACATCATCCTAATAGGAGAGGACACTGCCCCGGCCATGGCTGTACCAGTAGTAAGTGTTCCTGGACTGGCCTTTGGAAATCACCATGGACTGCGAAGGCTTACATGTTTAGTGACCAAAACAATTAATCTTACTGCTACTGGACTGTCCAATATAGCCGAAGAATTGGATCAAGTTCACTCAGGAGTACTTTTAAACCATGCAGCTAACAATTACTTGATGTTAAAAGATCATATAAGTTGTAAATCTGTAACAGGAAAATATTGTTTTAACATTACTAACAATGTGCCATATATAGAGTCTGTTGTTGATAAACTTAAAAATGAAATGCAACATATGTCTATTACTAACCCCCTAACATTTGGAGGGTTTCAATGGATTCATTGGTTACTAATGTTGACTGGACCACTACTGCTTTTCCTACTTGGTATGGGATGTTTTCCATGTGTTCTGCATTTTATGCTGACTTCGCTACAGTCTGTATGAACTGACATTCATCATTATTTGTAATCACAAATAATTAATATTTGGCTGTATGTTTCATCTCTCACCTAATGTTGGGCTGGAATGGTACTCAGAGACGGGTAAGACACTCAGCATCCTGTACCAACCTAAGACAGGGCTCTAGGCCAAGCTGCCAGAGTTACCGATGATGGGTAAGGACAGAGATGACTGAGGGCAACCTAAGACAGAGGCCATTCTCAATTAAATAAAAAAGGGGGAGATGTAGGCAGCCCATAAACAAGTCATAGACAAGTCAAGGTCAGTCTTGGTTTGTGAAACTCCTGAAAAAAAAAAAAAAAAAGGTCACCTATTCCCATGCTCCAGAAGAATGATCAAACAAGAACACTCTGAGTGGCAGTGGATCAGCATATCCATTCAGGAATCTCATTACTAAACCAACGGGTCGACGTTCTCCAGGAAGAACTGAATCTTAGACGGGGATGTGGGGAACCCCCTGCTTGGTTCAATCTGTCGCTTTGCGTTACTCCGTTTCCCTGGCATAACTATACTCGTCTTGCTAATTTGTCTCGCTCTTTAGGTGCCACCTTGAACCATACCTGGGATAGTAATTTCACTCATTTTCTGCGTGAACTACGGCAAGAGATTTGGGTTCTTAACTCAACACAACTGGACACAGATATTTGGTCCCCATTTGAAGTCATCGTTACAAAACCCCCATCCCCTGCAATACAGCAGGTGTTGCTTGGTTTCTTGGACCAGTAGCCAGAGACGGATAAGTGCCTTGAGGGATGGCATGCAACCTAAGACAGCGGAGGGCTGAAACTGCTCATGCAAGTCGACCCTCTGGCAAAGATGGGTAAGCTGCCACTCCGCTCAGGGGTGCCTAAGACAGGTGCTGGTCCTAAAGTAATAAAAGGGGGAGCTGTGGGGAGCCGGCCCCCACAGCCTCTGTCTTCTGCTTGCCTGCCTGCCTAGACCTGCCTGTAGACTGATGTGAAGTAAAACAACCAAACGTTCCCACCATTCCAATGTGTGCAAACAGAGAGACTATCAAAAGGACAGTACATACCTTCAAGGACACTCTCTAAAACAGGGGGCTGTGGTATGTGATATGCCGTGGAAGCCTCAGTCTCTCTCTTCCTAATTGCTTCATTGACCGCTTGCTCCTACACTGTTCTTAGGGTGGACCGGTAGTCAATGACGGGTAAGCACTCGCAGGCTTCTCTAGCGACCTAAGACAGAGGACAGGACATGCTTCCTGTATCCTTGATGATGGGTAAGCAGAGTAAGCGCTGCAGGGCACCTAAGACAGGCACGAGTCCACAACATTCAGCGTTTAATGCGAGGGACTTGTAGGGGATGGATCCTCCCCTGCAGCCCTCTGGACAGTGTAGACACCGGTTAACATAAACACCAGGCCATTCTTGTACAAACAAGAAGGGGGAGATGTCGGGGCTAGTGCCCTGGCCTGACATGAGATGCAGCAGGCTGAGGCTGTCCCTTATCTAATCCTGTTTCCTGTGCTTATTGTTCTGAAGGCACAAGACACATTCCTGCAGGCAGGATGTGACTTCTGATGAAGGTGTATGATGTTCTTTGCTCTATCAGCAGAGCTTGTACCCTGATCTTTGCTACCTTGTAAACTTGTTTCGTTCCTGTGCTATGCATGATTGCACACAATGAATGTTATCTGTATGGGGCCTGGGGTATATATCCTTGTGTTTCTTGGTGCTCGGGGCTGGAGACTGAAGGGTTTCCCCAGGGAGACTGCCTCCAGTCCCTCATCGCCGGGCTCCCTACTTTGGCCTGGAATGCGATGAGGCAATAAACGTGGTGATGAATTGACTGAGTGTGCATGTCTCCGTGTGGTTTGTTGGGTGGCCTCCGACAATTTTAAGTTTACATTACATTAAAAAGGGTTGTTGAATCAAGGGACAAGTTTAACAGGCAAAAAGCAAAAAGATCCTAATTTAGAGGGACTACAGACAATGGCTCTAAACAATATTTGAATATCAAATCTAAACAATATTTGAAGAAATTGGTAAAATAAATATTTTTAATTTCTCCTACTAAAATGCTCAGTCTCATTATTTATCAAATATTAGTGCAAAAATATGGACTTAAATGATCACAAAAAGTGATCAATTTTTGTGTAATAAAGTCCAATTTTTGTCAAGGCTTTTTGACAGTCTCACAGAAAACTTATGTTTGTGAATGGGAAGAATAATATCAAAATGTCAATACTACCAAAAGCAATTTACAGATTCAATGCAATCCCAATCAACATACCAACGATATTCTTCTCAGAGCTAGAAAAAATGATGCTAAAATTCATATAGAAACATGAGAGATGCTTAACATCTAAAGCAATATTATAAAACAAAAAAAGCTAGAGACATCATACCATATTTTAAGACATATTACAGGGGTCAGCACTATGACAAAGCAGGTAAAGTCACCGTCTGCAGTGCCACCATCTCATACGGATGCCAGTATGTTTTCCAGCTGCTCCACTTCTTAAACCCCTCTCTGTTATAGCCTGAGAAAAAAGTAGAAAATGGCCAGTCTTTGGGCCCCTGAACCTGCATAGAGACCTGGAAGAAGCTCCTAACACTTGGGATTCAGATCAACACAGCTCCGGCCATTGTGGCCATTTGGGGAGTAAACCAGTCGGTGGAAGACCTCTCTCTCTCTGCCTCTACCTCTCTGTAACTCTGCCTTTCAAATAAATAAATAAACTGTAAAAAACAAAAAGAAGAAGTGTTAGCACTGACATAATAACAGACACATAGTTCAATGGAAAAGAATAGGTAGCACAGAAATAACCCAAATTTCTACTGGCAACTCATATTTAACAAAGGAACTAAAATGAACCAGAGAAAGAAGAATCTCTTTCACAAGTGGTGCAGAGGAACCTGATTATCCATATGTAGAAGCCTGAAAATAGACTCCAACTATGTGACTCCACACTATGTGAAAGTGAACTCACAGTGAACTAAAAATCTAATCATAAGACCAAAACCTAAGTAAACATAGGGAAACTCTAAATATTGTCAACAGACAATAGTTTTGGGTACGATTCCAATAGCAATAGTAACAAAAATAAAAACAGACAGTTGAGTATATCAAACTAAGATACTTCTTCAAAACAAAGTAAACATCAGAGTGTAGATACAGTGAACAGAATGGCAGGAAAAATTTAAACTTTGAATGTTTACAGATTTCCAGAACTTATATATATATATTGGAAAAACTACAAAAACTACAGTGAAGAAACAGGCAAGGATCTGAATAGACATTCCTCAGAAGAAACGTAAATGGTCAAAACATGTGACTATGCCCAATGTCACTGGCCATTATGTAAATATAAATCAGAACACAATATCAGTCTCCAACATCTGTGGGAGAATACAACGCTCAGGTTTTTGTGTGTGCAACAAGTGGGTTTTAGAGGACCCTGTTCACCTCTGGAGAGCAGAGTCTACAGGGAGATAGAGAAACCTTACTGCTTTCCTAACGGGCTTATTAAGTTCTCAACCAGTGCCTGTTAGTCTTGCCACAAACTTTCTAGTCTCACTACTTTCCTTCTTCTTCCTCTTCTCTGTGACTTGTAAAATAGTATACATTTTATATACTATGGATACTTTTGATTTATTTTATTCCTTCGGTCTCTTATGAAGTTTCCCCACAAAATCACAGCCCTCAAAATATTCATTCATTTATGCAGTCTGCAGATTTCATGAGCTACTAAATTCCAAGTAGTATGTTAAAGGCAAGATCTAGGCCTAACAGAAAAGTGGTCTGAATTCTGTGCCTAGAAGAGGATTTGGGACATAGTAGAACTTCAGTGAAGTGCTATGAGAATGACATGCACTCAGTAAATGAGGAATCTAAAGCATACACTGCATTTAAGCAACACAGCAGCTGCTACTGACCACGGGTAGAGCAATTGAGAGGAATAATGGGAACAAAAATAAGACATCAATAAGTTGAATAATAACAGAGAGAAAACAAAATGAGATAGATGCCAACATTACTGACCTATTTTTGAGGAATTAAATTGATAGAGAGGCTGACATTGTGGCTAAGTGGGGTAAGCTGCAATCTGTGAGGCCAGCATATCATGTGAGTTTCACTTTGAGTTTAGGATTCTCCACTTCCAATTTAGCTCACTGCTAAAGCACCTGGGAAACCAGAAGATGGATGAAGGACTTGGGTCCCTGCCACTCACGTGGGAGACTTGGATGAAGCTCTTGACTTCAGCATGCCCCAGGCTCAACTATTGAAACTCTCTGGAGTGTGAGCCAGCAGATGAAAGCTATCTCTGTCTATCCCTCTCTCTCTCTAAATCCACCTTTCAAATAAACAAATATTTAATAAACAAAATAACTGATTTCAAAATACACAAAAACATGAACAATATTATATCATCTTTATGCCAAAATGATAAAAAATAACAGATGCTAGAGAGCATATGGGAAAAGAAAACCTTCATATATGGTGGGTGAAAATACAAATTAGTACAGGTGTTATGGAGAACAGTATGGTCACTCCTTAATAAAGATAAAAATTTGGGCCAGCACTGTGGTGCAGTGGGTTAAAACCCTGGCCTGAAGGGCCAGCATCCCATTTGGGTGCCAGTTCTAGTTCCAGCTGCTCTTCTTCCAGTCCAGCTCTCTGCTATGTCCTGGGATAGCAGAAGAAGATGGCCCAAGTCCTTGGGCCCATCCACCCACGTGGGAGACCCAGAGGAAGCTCCTGTTTCCAGGCTTCAGAATGGCACAGCTCCAGCCTTTGTAGTCATCTGTAGAGTGAACCAGCTAATGGAGGACCTCTCTGTGTCTCTACCTTTGTCTGTAACTCTTTCAAATAAATAACAAAAATTTAAAATAAAGATAAAAATTGACGTACTGTTTGACAGTTATCTTGCTCTTGGCTATATATAAGAAGGAAATTTTATTAGAAGGAAATGAGAAGAGCATATCAAAGATACAGCAATTTTCCCATAACAGAGTTCACTGCAGCCATGATTTGAAACCAATCTAGCTGTCCATCAATGAAAAAAATGGACAGGGGAATATCATTTAGATACAAAAAAGAACAAAATATTATTAAATGAATTGAAATAAGCCAGAAACAGGAACACAAATGTCACATAGTCCTTGTCACATGTGGAAGTGAAAGAAAATAATGGATCTGAACACAGAACTGTGATTATTAGAGGCTGAGAAGGGAAGCAGCTAGGGATAGAAGGGGATTGGATAATAGGTAACAAAATACAAAGAGGCAGAAGGAACTTCTGGTGTTCCATAATATAATGAGATGACTACATTCAACCATATTAGGTTCTGTGTAAAGAACTGGAAGAGAGGAGCTGGTAGTCTCAAATCATGGAGAAGAATTAAACTGTAGTTGCTTGGGGGCCAGCATTGTGGCACAGTGGGCTAACACCCTGGCCTGAAGCACCAGCATCCCACGTGGGCACCAGTTCTAGTCCAGGCTGTTCCTCTTCCAATCCAACTCTCTGCTATGGCCTGGGAAAGCAGTAGAAGATGGCCCAAGTCCTGGGGTCCCTGAACCCAAGTGGGAGATCTGGAAGAAGCTCCTGGTTCCTGGCATCAGATTGGCACAGCTCCGGCCATTGCAGCCATCTGGGGAGTGAACCAGCAGAGGAAGACCTCTCCCTCTCTCTGCTGCTACTTCTCTCTGTAACTCTGTCTTTCAAATAAATAAATCTTTAAACAAATTGATAAAACTGTAGTTGCTTAGCTTGATCAGTTTCTACTGTGTAAATGTGTACAAATACTGCACTACACCCTGTAATAGTGTCTGACTAGTACACACTGATCACAAATTATTTAAATAAAATTTTAAAAATCAGAAGCATTTCTTTATATTAACAATGAACTCTTTGAAAAAGAAATTAGAAAAACATTTCCATGCATAGCAGTGTACAAACCAGGAACCAATGTCTTCAGCATTATCAGTGAGGAATCAGATTCACAGCCCTCAGCACTCAGATTTTGCCATAGACCTTACCATGGCAATTGTGGGCATATGATAGTAAATCAATGGACAGGAATACTTTGTCTCTAAATCTGTTCAATAAATAAACAAGGAATTCATCAAAGAAAAAGAGATACCAATTTATATGCCAGGTCACAAAAACACATGCACTTGAGCTATCCTCCACTCTGTGATGCCAACAATTCTTTCAGACATGTTACATTTTCAGAGACTTTTCTGTAATCTTGCTAAGCTTCCTGGAAATCTGCCTTACGGCAAAGGGTTTCCCAATTCCATTACACTCATGATTTTTCTTTTGTGTGAATTATTAGTTTACCATCTAGAGATAATTTATGGTACAAAACTTTTCTATGCATGCATGTTTTCTCATTTGTGAGTCTGTTCATGGGAATTGAAGACTGATTTATAGCAGAAATATTTTTCCAAAGTCATTGCATGGAATTTTGTTCCTTATGAATCCTCTGAAGTCTGTTGATGTCTAATTTCTGGCTAACAGTTTTATCAAATTCACAGCATGCAAAGAATATTACCTTTTGTGAATTCTATATCTATACAAGCCTGAAATAAAGAAAATGTTTTTACACAATCATTATACTCCTAAGAAACCACCTGTGTCAATTCTCTGATGTACCATTGACTTCTGACAATCTTTTCACACTAATAATATTTATAAGCTTTCTCCATTACATGAGTCTGTTAGATAGGATGTGATTTCCAGCAAAAGGTTTTATCACAATACGTACATGAATTTTGGGGAAAAGCTCTTCCACCTTCATTATATTGTTAAGGTCTCTCCCTTGTTCAAGCTCCATGATGGATTATGAGGCATTACTTATGTGAAATGGCTTTCTCACATGTATTTCATTCATTAGATATATATGTTGTGCATTCTGATATAAGGAGCTTTCCAACACTCATTACACCCATAATGTTTCTCTCCCATGTGAATTCCCTGTTGTCTTATGAGGTATGGCTTCTAATTAAAGGGATTTTACTTTCAAAGGGGTTTTTCCCTATATGAATTTGATGATGTACAGTGAGGGCTGAATTATGGTAAAAGGCTCTGAGTCATTACATTCGTAAAATTTCTCCCCATGAGAATTCTTTTATGTTTGATGAGGTCTGATTTGCACCACAAAGGCTTATTCACATTTATTACATTCATGCATTTCTCCCCTTGGTGAATTCTCTAATATTTCATGAGATATAACTTGTACAAAAAGGTCATATAGAAAATTCCCTGTGTGAATTCTCTGATATCTTATGAGTTATGAATTACAGCAAAAAGGCTTTCCACCATCCTGACATCCATAAAACCTACGTAAATTGAGCAACACAGATATAGGAAAACTAAACACACCCACAACCAGATGGAAATGATATCAGTAATAAAGACCCTTGCCACAAAGAAAATCCCAGGATTGGATGGCTTCACTGTTGAATTCTGACAGACATTTAAAGAAGAACTAACTTCAATTTTTCTCAAGTTATTCAAAACAATTGAGAGAGAGGTGATTCTCCCAAATTCTTTCTATGAAGCCAGCATCACCTTCATTCCTAAACCTGAAAAAACTACAACAGAGAAAGTAATTATAGACCAATTTCCCTGATGAACATACATGCAAAGATATGCAACAAAATTCTGGCCAATTTAATCTAACAATGCATCAGAAAGATCATCCACCCAGACCAAGTGGGATTTATCCTCGGTATGCAAGGATGGGACCAAAGGCTTTTCCACAGTCATTTCATTTATAAGCTTTCTCCATGGTGTGAATTCTCTGATGCATTTTGAGTTGTGACTTCTGGCCAAAGGTTTTTCCACAGTCATTGCATTCATAAGGCTTATCCCCTGTGTGAATTCTCTGATGATTTATGAGGTGTGGCTTCTGGGCAAAGGTTTTTCCACAGCCATTGCATTCACAACGCTTATCCCGTGTGTGACTTCTCTGATGCTTTCTGAGGTTTGACTTCTGGCCAAAGGTTTTTCCACAGTCACTGCATTCATAAGGTTTCTCCCCTGTGTGACTTCTCTGATGATTTGTGAGTGTTGATTTCTGGCTAAAGGCATTTCCACAGTCATTGCATTCATAAGGTTTCTCCCCTGTGTGAATTCTCTGATGATTTATGAGGGATGACTTCTGGCCAAAGGTTTTTCCGCAGTCACCACATTCATAAGGCTTATCCCCTGTGTGAATTCTCTGATGATTTATGAGGTGTGGCTTCTGGGCAAAGGTTTTTCCACAGCCATTGCATTCACAATGCTTATCCCCTGTGTGAATTCTCTGATGCTTTCTGAGGTTTGAATTCAGGCCAAAGGTTTTTCCACAGTCACTGCATTCATAAGGTTTCTCCCCTGTGTGACTTCTCTGATGATTTGTGAGTGTTGATTTCTGGCTAAAGGCATTTCCACAGTCATTGCATTCATAAGGTTTCTCCCCTGTGTGAATTCTCTGATGATTTATGAGGGATGACTTCTGGCCAAAGGTTTTTCCGCAGTCACCACATTCATAAGGCTTCTCCCCTGTGTGAATTCTCTGATGCTTTCTGAGGCTTGACTTCTGGCCAAAGGTTTTTCCACAGTCACTGCATTCATAAGGTTTCTCCCCTGTGTGAATTCTCTGATGCGTTCTGAGGTGTGACTTCTGGCCAAAGGCTTTTCCGCAGTCACTGCATTCATAAGGCTTATCACCTGTATGAATTCTCTGATGATTTATGAGGTGTGACTTCTGGCCAAAGGCTTTTCCACAGTCATTGCATTCATAAGGCTTATCCCCTGTGTGACTTCTCTGATGATTTATGAGGTTTGACTTCTGGCCAAAGGTTTTTCCACAGTCATTGCATTCATAAGGTTTCTTCCCTGTGTGAATTCTCTGATGATTTATGAGGTGTTTCTTCTGGTCAAAGAACTTCCCACAGTCATTACATTTATAAGATTTCAACCCTGTGTGAATTCTCTGATGTCTAATGACACCTGGTGACATCTGGTGAGTGGTTTCTCCACAATCATTACACACATGAGGGTTTTCCACTATATGAGTGCTGTGATGGAGGGGATGGCAGAATTTATTACTGAATGACTTCCCACAAGTTTTACATGCATAGGATTCCTTCTCTATATTTGGTCTATGATTCATTCTAACATGTGATTGGTAAATGACAGGTTCCACAGGCCCAATATACTTATAAACGTTCTCTCTTTTGGGACTTTGTTGATGTATACTGAGGTTAGACTTTTTATGGAAATCTTGTAGTATTTCAGTTGTCTTGCCAATAGTGGCAGTTGGCTTATTACAGGTTTCTACCATAAAAAGCTTCTCAGATTCATAGAATATATTCTTCCTTTTGAAGACTTTCCCTTGTCCAATTTGTTCAAGTGCCTGCTCCATGGTCTGAATTTTGTGCTGTTGATTAAGAGGCTCACAGAACTGGAGAGTGTTCCCAGGTACCGTAGTAGCATCAAATTTCTCTCCAGCTTGTAGTTGATCAGGCCCACAATGGGGATACACATTGTGACATACACTGCATTCTTCAGGTTTTATTCCTGAATAGTTTCTCTTTTTGATACTCAGTTTTGGAATATGGCTTATACTTAAATTAAGTGTTTTTCTGAATTCAACTCCCTTGGAAGTTAATGTCTTATTATTTTTCATAACATCCTGATTCAGATTTTCCTCCAGACTTTTCTGGTTGGTCTTAATCAGTTCATCCAGTTTCATGGCAACTGAAGTGAGAAAAAAAATGTCACTGAATCAAATATAATTGTTTCTCCTAGCATACTCATGTAAAAGGAATGAAGTTACTTGTATTTAAGAGGGATAAGATGTTAGGAAAAGTTCTGCATTGGTGCCTCCTCACACAGGGCACCAAAATGTTAGGAAAAGAGTTGTAGAATAGAGGAGACAGTGTATCAATTTACAGCCAGACAGAATTTATTCAGAGAAAATTAATCCACAGAGGTGGGTGACTAACTGGCTGTGTGTACAAGATGGAGCAGGTGGCAGAAGGCCCCAACTCCCAGGGGCTAGACCTTTTTAAGGAGGGCTAAGGCTGGGCATGGGGGTAGGGGGCAGCAGTGGAGGGGAATTCCAGGAACTGGGTGGGGGGGCCTAGGGAACCTGGAAAATAATGCAGGGTGGGGTATGAAGACAATAGGCTGTGAGACCCAATTGAGTTTCAAGGGCAAGGAATACATTCCAAAGTTTATATCCTTTGGGCAATGAAGGAGAATGACTCAGGCTTGTATGCTCGTTCCATCATAAAATTTTAACAAAATGATTAGAAAATACATATTTATGAATATACAGGTTTTCTCCATAATACATTAATATATTAAATTGTATCCATAGATTTTCCAATGTTCATCCATGATCCTGTTTACTACCAGAATTTTTTCAAGTATGATTGAGTGGTTTTTGTGGTAAGATGTCTTAAGTCACTGCTTGAGATGCCTGTATCTCAAAACAGTGCCAGTTTAAGCCGAGACTACTCTGCTTCCAATACAGTTCTGGGATAATAGATACTGGAAAGCAGCAGATAATGGTTTATGTGCTTGGGACCCTGTGATAGAGATGAGTAGGTGAAATTCCAGGCTTCTGGCTTCAGATTAGTCATAACTGTTGCTAGTATTTGGGGAGAGAGTTAATAGAAAATATATTTCTCACTGTTTCTCTCTCACTTTCTACTTTCACAAAAATGAATAAGACTTCACAGAATGGACTAATATTTAATAAATATATTCATCTGTAATCTAGAAACCAATTTTTCCCTGTCCATTTTTTAATGTATTTTTATTTATTTATTTATTTGTCAGAGTTATAGACAGAGACAAAGATCTTCCTTCCATTGGCTCACCCCTCAAATGGCAAATACGGTTGGAACTATGCCAATCCAAAGTCAGGAGCCAGTTGCTTCCTCCTTATCTCCTTTGTAGGTGCAGGGGCCCAAGCATTTGGGCCATCCTCCAGTGCCCTCCTGGGCCACAGCAGAGAGCTGGACTGGAAGAGGTGCAACTGGGACTAGAACCCAAGGCCCATATGGGATGCCGGCACTGCAGGGGGAGGATTATCCAAGTGAGCCACAGCGCGAGCCCCTTTTTAAATTTTAGAAAAATTGTGGGTTTTGTACTTCTGTGATATTTCAAACATAAATATGGGGACGTTTTACTAGATCATTTCCTTGAAGGTAAAGAGTGAAATGTGTCTATACTCTAAGAAGGATCACATTCATGGGACAAGATTTGAATATGTGGTTGTCTCATGTTCTGTCTTCCCAGGGAAACAGCATTTGTGAAATTTTTCTAATGAAATTCTCTGTTTTATCTGCACTCTTACAGTTTCCCCATATTTCTAAGGAAACCTGACATCCTCAGCTTCTTTGAACTGCAACAGTTACAGAAAGTCCCAATATACCACCTTGGCTATACATTCCCACCAGTTTAAATAATTTGTTTCTGCAATCCAGAGTCTGCTCAATTATTGAAAATTGATTTCTAACTCATTGTGCAGACATCAGCCCTGGTTACCTCCTCTTGTTTCTTTCTATAAACACTCCTCTGTGATAATTTGAGTTTCTGGAGGTTTTTCATCAGTTGTTGATTTTCACATAAAACTTCATTTCCTTTGCCTTTACCAGAGATACTGATCTCCATAGATACTGTAGAATGTCTGTGTCTGAATCACAAGACCAGCTGTCTTCAGGAGTAAGGCTTGGGAAAAAATCATGGAAAGAACACCAGTCAATATCTGCTGCACTGCTTCTACTTTGGCCTCCCTGCCCGTTATGTGCAGACTGACCTGGAAGGCTCTGATGTAGGCATTCTTCCCCCATCCAGGGCTCTGCTCCTTGCTCCAACATGAAGATCAAGTCAGGTTTGGTCATGCAGTACCCTATTAATGGAAACAATGTAGACTTTGTGAAATCACTATCTTGGGTTAATTAAAGAAGTACAGCTTGGTCCAGAAGCTATGCAACAAATGTTCCAATTTGAAATCCTTCCCAGGTGGTAGATATTCAGATTCTTCATGGACTCAAATTCTATACCTGTCCCTCATTAAACTTTATGAATAGTGCTCACTTATTTGTCAAATAGCGAGAAAATGTTACCATTGGGCATGTGAAGAGTGACACTTACCCAGGGAGAACAGGCTGCTGTAGGTCTCCAGCATCACATCCCTGTACAGGATTTTCTGAGCTTGGTTCATGTTCTGCCATTCCTCCCAAGTAAAGAACACAGCCAGGTCTTCAAATGCTATCATCACCTGTGATAAAACACTCCTGGTCAACATGTCAACTCTGTCACATAACAAACAATGGCAGTTGTATATCTTCTACATGGGTATGGAGGAAGAAGAAGCAAGAATGCCATTTCATTTTAGATTGGTTGAGCATTTGGACAGCCTCACAGAAGCATTCAGCAGGGGATCAAACCTATGGTATAAAGGCTGTGAACAATGCCCAAGCTGGAGGGAAACAGGAATTTCTGTTCACAAAGGCCAGACTATGTCAAGGGTATTTGCACAGTAGTAGGCTGAAAGGGGGACAAAAGTCACTCTGGAATGAGCAATGTTCAGAAAAATGTAGAAGTATTCAGGGAAAAAGACAAGAAACCATCAGGGAAGTTATGAAGGGATTGAACAGTGAAGAATTTCCAGGAAAATACTATACACAGTCAATGCAATTATGGCAGAGAAAAAAATATTTTAAAAGAGACAGTAGGACTTTAACTTAGTGTTTATGATGCCAGCTCAGATATTCTCTCTACATCAAATTTCCAAAGTTGGATTTCAGTGCCAGCTCTGGTTTCCAGCTCCCGGCTAATGCAGAACAGGGGAAGCAATGGTGATGCCAACCAAGAAGGAGGCCTAGATTCCATTCCTGACTCTTGGCTTCAGTTGTGCCCCATCCCTGCTTGATATGATTATTTAGGCAGTGAAGAAAGTACATGGGAGCTCTCTAGCTTTCTCTCACACCATCAACTTCTTTCTCTACCAAGCTCATAAATATTTGAAAATAAGGGAGGAGATTCAAGAAAGAATAGAAAGCAGCTTTGGCTTTTTCTATAATTATTCTACTCATAAACATTTAAAGAACTGAAATAACATTATAACAAATTAAAGTAAAAGCAGTGGAGTTATTTACCCAAGAACAGAACCTGAGAAATTCTGCAGTATAATCTGCATTTGTGACTGAGGGGAATACAGAGAGATTTGTTTGAGAACCTGCAGTAGGCACCAGCATTGTGGTGCAGCAGGTAAGTCTCCACCTGCAATTCAGGCATCCCATGTGAACAAACAATTTGAGTCCTTGGTGCTCCACTTCCAATTGAGTTCCCTGCTAAAGTGCCTGAAAGAGCAGTGAAAGATGGCCTGAGTATTTGGGCCACTTCCATGGTTATGGGAGACCCAGATAGAGTTCCAGACTCCTGGCTTTGGCCTGGCCAACCATTGTGTCCATTTGTTGAATGAACCAGTAGATGGAAGATATCTCTTTCTCACTACCCATATCTCCCTATCTCTATTACTCTGCCTTTCAAATAAGTTAATAAATAAATCTTGGGGCTGGCACTGTGGCACAGTAGGTTAATGCCCTGGCTTAAAAAACCGGCATCCCATATGAGCACCGTTGTGAGACCCAGCTGTTCTACTTCTGATCCAGCTCTCTGCTATGACCTGGGAAAGCAGTAGAAGAAGGCCCAAATCCTTGGGCCCTTGAACCCATGTGGGAGACCCAGAAGAAGCTCCTGGCTCCTGGCTTTAGATCAGTGCAGCCCAGCCATTGCAACCAATTGGAGAGTGAACTGTTGAATGAAAGATCTCTCTTCTCCCTCTTTCTCTCTGCCTCTCCTCTCTCTGTGTAACTCTGATTTTCAAATAAATAAATAAATAAATCTTTTTAAAAAATCTTAAAACATAAAAGAACCTGCAGTAGATTATTTTCCCGACATCGTCCTAGCTCAGGATCAAGTTCATCTCCTCAAACTATTAAGGACTGCATTGCTCTAACAATTAAAAATAAATGCAACTGATTTGTGTTTTAGCCCTAGGTAACTCTTTCCCTTGCAGAATGTTAAGTGTTTACTTCCAGGGTGGCACTAAAACACTGCCCACTACATCATCTGTATAACACTAAAGACTCTATTGGACATCATGACCCCAAAATTTAGAATATTGTCCTTGAAGCTTCAACTGAAATCATATAACAAATATATATTTTGCTATGGCAACAGAAAGGTGAGCGACAAAACTGCCTTATCTTGGATAACTGCAATGCTTCATAGCCATGACATATTCACCATTCATCTTGTTTTTATATATTCCCTGAGAATAAAATTCATCTTCCTTTATCCATTTCCATTAATAAATTATTATTAATCTAAAAAGAAAACTGACAGCAAGTTGGGGAATAAAAAAACCACTTACAGGGGCCAGTGTGATCGCCCAGTGGGTTAAAGCCCCAGCCCGCAGAGCCAGCATCCCATGTGAGTGCCAGTTTGAGTCCCAGCTTCTCTACCTCAGATACAGCTCCTGCTAATATGACTTGGAAAGTACTGGAGGATGACTCAAGTGCATGGACCCCTGCAACTATGTGGGAAACACAGAAGAATCTCCTGCCTCTTGGGTTTAGATTGTCTCAGCTCTGACCATTGTGGCCTTTTGGGGAATGAACCAGCAGATAAAAGATTCTCTCTGTCTCTCTCTTGCTCTCTTTCTCTATCACTCTCTGTGACTCTGTCTTTCAAATGTATAAAATAAATATGTTTTAAAAAGCACACAATTTGCAGGTGATGTATTAATTTTCTTTGCTTTTTGAAATATCAGGAGCTGCCCTGAACCATACCTGGAAGAAAACGTGAATGCAAGGATTTAAAAGAAAATTTCTCATCTTTCCTTCTACATTACACTGTAGAAAAAGGAATGGTAAAATGAATAAAGAATCTTGAATATATAAATAGAGAAAATGTCAACTTCACCATGGAGGAATAAATGTTTAAACATGGAAATATATAGGCAAGTGCCCCCACCTCTATTAAGTGGCAGAGATTAACCAGAAGTTATCATTGCTTTAATGAAAGCATTGCCAAACTTTTATTAAATGACAATGTAACAACAAAAACAATACAACTTAGTTATTGTTCAAATAAACTATATTCAGTAAAATTTACACTAATGAAAGTTATTTTGGGGACTGGCACTGTGGCTTAAAAGGTAAAGCAGCTGCCTGTATCCCATATGGGTGCAAGTTCAAATCCCAGCTGTTCTACTTCAGTTCCAGTTCTCTGCTATGGCCTGTGTAAACAGTAAAAGTTGGCCCAAGTCCTTTGGCCTCTGCACCTGCTTGGGAGACCTGGAAGAAGCTCTTGGATCCTGGCTTTGGATTGGTGCAGCTCTGGCCATTGTGGCCAGTTGGAGAGTAAATCAGCAAATGGAAGACATCTCTCTCTCTGCAAACGGGATTGTCACAGAGTATCCAAACTTCCACATTTTTGCAAACTAGGTCTTGTATAAAGTTCTGTAACCTTGAAAGAGTAGTGCAAGGCAGGCTACACAATGCAGGAAAACAGAAATTTTTCTAGAAGATGATATACCATGAAACCCCAAAATTGCAATTGCCACATAGTGTAAGTCAGCCTGCACACACCTCACGAGGATTTCTCAGGGAATGCAGGGACATTTCACTAGTAGCACTAATCTTACAGATAGGTAAATAGTGACAGAGGTGCAATAGACATTCACCCACACACATTTCATCCCAAATGGCCTGAACCCCCAGCTCCATCCCATTGCCATCTTGGATGAGACAGACTTTCTACAGAATTTTTAGAACTGTACTCTGTACACCTGGAGACGCATTGGTCTTCTTTCAGTGCACCAATTTCTGACCAAAAAAATCCTTAAAATCTCAACCTTATTCATCTTTTCTCCAGTCTTCTTTCAGTGCAGCATTTTCTGACAAAAAATTCCTTAAAATTTCAACTTTCTAAAATATGTTAATAAAAATTCACCCTTTCTCCAGCTCCAGAACTGAGGCTGTGCCACTGGTGTCTCTTCCTCGACCAGCCAAGATCTACAGGGTGCACCTGAATACCTGACTTAACACCTCAGATCTATGGCTGTCACCTATGCCACCAAGAGACAGACACCTGTCCTGCTCTCCAAGGTTCCTTTCACCCTCACACTAACACCCACAGACACAGAAACCAACCACACAGCTCTTGAGCATATGAGGAAAGCCCCAGGGGTCAGGAATTCTGTGAAGATGGTGGGAGTGGTTGGAATGGCACATGCTGAGAAGGAGGCCAGAGGAGATTTCCCATGGTCCTGACCTGCTGACATCATGGGCAGATGATGCTAGATTCCCAGATACCAATGCATGCCTGCATTAGGAAGAAATGAAGATGATCCATATATCAGCTGGAAAATCAGCCTCCTGGGACACAGAGGGGATATATCAGAACTTTCCTGACCACATGAGATACCCACATAATTATCCAATTCCTCAGTAATTCTTGGTTTGACATATTTACATCTGAAAGAAACATAGTATAAGTGGAGAAATTCAAATATGGAAAGAATTCTTGGCAATTGTCATTAAATTTATTGTTATTTTTAAATCTCATAATTAAAATATGGTTCTAAAAACCTCACATATTTTTTATGACTTATTTTATCTATTTGAAAGACAGAGATACAGAGAGAGGTAGAGCAAGAGAGAGAGGTCTTCCACCTGCTAATTCACCCCCCAAATGGCTGCAACAACCAGAGCTGAGCTATCCAAAGCCAGGAATGGAAACTTCTACTTGGTCTCCTGTGCAGCTGCAGGGGCCCATGGACATGAGCCATCTTCCACTGCTTTCCCAGGCCATACCAGAGAGCTGGTTCAGAAGTGGAGCAGCTGGGATTGGAATCAGGGCTGATATGGGATGCCAGCACTGCAGGCCAGGGCTTTTACCTGCTGCACCAAAGCACCAGCCCCCTAAATATATACTTCTTACAGATACTCAGGAAAAGACTCCAAGAATTTTTTTAACTTAAAATATTCGAAGAAACTAATGTTCCTCAACAACCCATTTTTAATCTTTTAAAATGATGCTTGATCTTACCTACTAAAACATTTTTTCACCCATCAATGCATCATATTTTGCAGTGAGGAAAATTATTTGAATCTATTCAGTGTATTAAAATGGCTGGAAATTGGGGTGAGTGCCTTCTAAAATGTTCATGAATAATTGAAATTGCACTACCTGGTAATTCTTTACCCAAAAGTTCCTGAAATTCATCTATGAATCACTCCATTTAGTTAAGTATTTAACAAAACTTTATTTTTTTGAGATCTGAACTTAATTTGTGGTTTCTCCCACAAATTAGGCCCAGAGACAGATAAAGGGATGCCATGGACTTCCTGCTTTTACTCCTTTTCCTGTATAAGTGAGAATGGACATGAAATTATGATTTGAGTGGTAGTGTCATTGGGCACTGACTGTTGGCCCACAGCTATTGGTCAATTTTTATGAGATATAATGTCTGAATTGTGCTGTTCAAATTCCTGTATCATCTCTGAGCTGGTAATTACCTTTCAGTGACTTTATTCTGCAACTCGAGGGAGGTCAGTCTTCCTTATTTTTTATTTTTAAATATTTACAGGATTTCTTTATTTATCTGAGAGTAAGAGTTATAGATAGGGAGAAGCATTGACAGAGATGCCTTCCACCCACTGGTTCACTCCCAACTGGCCGCAATGGCCAGAGCTGGGCTTGACCTGCTATATCACAGCAGCAATCTCAGTAAAGCTTTTTAAAAATCTAAAGAAGGAAAATGTAAAATGCATAAATTATAGTTGTCTGCATGTATACATTTCTGAAAAGTACACAATTTGATCCTATTGAAAATCTAAAATTCATTTTTAAATTATATAATTGAAAAAGATAAAAAAGATGTTCTGTCTTATGTCTCTACAGCATAAGATATAAATCAACTTTCCCAGGTTCTATATGCATTTATTAACAAAGTTTCATAGATGTAATCAGTAGAGTGGCTCCAATAAGTCTTAACCAGGGGTGCAACTAAATTTAACAAGAGTACTCAATAGGAATTTTAGAAGAATTCCAAAATATGTATCAGAAGAAAAATAAGTACTTTACTTGGTACTATACTATTGTGTAAATTTCCAGTTGTCAGATGTACTAAAAAAAATCCCAGAAGTGGCAAAGTTAGTCCAACATGATGCGTAATAAAATAAAGTTTTTAAGTTACAACTTGGCTAGAGAAAATGAGAATTTGCAGATCCCAGATTAAAATAACCAAGAAGGACCAATAAAAGAAAACTCAATGTCTTCCTATACTAACATTTACTACCTCAGATTTATTTAACAGAAAGGTGATTATTCAAGCTATACCCCATTAGGTAGCCCAATTATACCTGCTAAATCCAGTAAAAAAATAGCACCTCATGATAGATTACTAAAATCATATTGCTATATGCCATCCACCATGTCCACTGTACCTTATAGCTAATGTTAACACATCTGATGCATCTCAATAGATAAATGCTGTGTCTTAACCAAGTATGGCAAATGTGTTTTGTTCAAAGTTTTTCCAAAAGCCCCTCAGTCTCAGTTTGCCTTCACCTTGAAAAGACACTTCTGGGGGGGCGGAGCCAAGATGGCGGATAGTGAGGACATGCGCCTTAGTTTGGGAAAATAAACTTTCATAAAAGTGGAATTACTGTAGCCTCAGGAAAAGACTCAAGAAAAAAACTGCAGAGGAAATGCTTCCGGATATTGTGGATGAGACACAGAGGACTTGCAGGGAGCCGACCGCGTGGAAAACCAACCGAGACGAGCCGAGCGGCAGGAGAGGAGCCAGAGCCACAGAATCTCGCCAGCGCGGGAACCCAGGAGGGTAAGACAAAGACCTCAGAAGCCCAAGACATTGGGGGGAGGGGGAACAGAGGCCTCTCTCTTCACTCACCAAGCAAAACAAAGAGCACCGCGATTTTACATATGTAAAGCTCAGCCAAACTCAGTATCTTTAGCGAAACTGGAGAACACATTGAGGGCTGCATAAACTCTGTGTATGGTCCCAGGGGTAGATAAAACGAATACTCACAGAGGCCAGATTTCAACTACCCTCAACTCCACTCCCAACTGAGTCAAAAAAAAAAAAAAAGAGAGAGAGAGAGAGCGAGCCAGCAAGGAGCAAGTGAGTGAGCAATCTGGGAGAGTCACTCTTTACACAGCATTAAACCTGAAGAAACAAGCATAGCTCTCTGGCCACACCCATCACAGCCCCTAAGGCTCCAACAAAGCAGACAGCTCACGTAGAGGCATAATATAACGAGAAAAAAAAAACACCACAGCAATTAAAAAAAAAAAAAAAACCACAAATTATCTCCAACATGCCAAACAAAAAACATAGAAGCCGAGGTAACAAGAGCAAGGAAGACACTATGAGAGAATATCAGACTTAGAAGACAGAGAACAGGAAAGGAAACAATCAAATCAAAGAAAAGAAGAAATCAGAAATCTAAAAAATACTGTCAGGAATCTACAGGATACTATTAAAAAACCCAACATTCGGGTTCTAGGAGTTCCTGAAGGCATGGAAAGGGAGAAAGGATTAGAAGGCCTTTTTAGTGAGATCCTAGCAGAAAATTTCCCAGGTTTGGAGAAGGACAGAGACATCCTAGTACAGGAAGCTCATAGAACCCCTAATAAACATGATCAAAAGAGATCCTCACCACGACACGTCGTAATCAAACTCACCACAGTGAAACACAAAGAAAAGATCCTAAAAAGTGCAAGAGAGAAACGCCAGATTACTCTCAGAGGATCTCCAATTAGACTCACAGCTGACTTCTCATCAGAAACCCTACAAGCCAGGAGAGAATGGCGAGATACAGCCCAGGTGCTAAGAGAGAAAAACTGCCAGCCCAGAATATTATATCCTGCCAAGCTCTCATTTGTGAATGAAGGTGAAATAAAGACCTTTCACATCAAACAGAAATTGAAAGAATTTGTTGCCACTCGTCCAGCCCTGCAAAAGATGCTTAAAGATGTGTTACATACAGAAACACAGAGACACGGTCACCAATATGAAAGAAGGTAAAGGAAGGAAACCTCACAACAAAAGATCACAGGAGTCTCAAACCAGATATTAGAAAATATCTTTGGCAAATGGCAGGGCAAAGTTATTCCTTCTCAATAGTCACAATGAATGTTAATGGCTTGAACTGTCCAGTTAAAAGACACCGATTGGCTGATGGGGTTAAGGAACAAAACCCATCTTTTTGCTGCTTACAAGAAACTCATTTTTCCAACAATGATCCATACAGACTGAAAGTGAAAGGCTGGAAAAAGATATACCATGCCAACAGAAATGAAAAGAGAGCGGGCGTAGCCATCTTAATATTGGACAACATAAACTTTACCACAAAAACTGTCAGGAGAGACAAAGAGGGGCACTATATAATGATTAAGGGATCCATTCAACAGGAAGATATAACGATTCTCAATGTATATGCACCTAATTACAGGGCACCAGCTTATTTAAAGGACTTGTTAAGGGACTTAAAGGGAAACTTAGACCCCAATACAATAGTACTGGGGGACTTCAATACTCCACTCTCAGAGATAGACAGATCAACAGGACAGAAGATCAACAAGGAGACAGCAGATTTAAATGACACTATAGCCCAAATGGATCTAACAGATATCTACAGAACATTTCATCCTACATCTAAGGACTTTACATTCTTCTCAGCAGTACATGGAACCTTCTCTAGGATTGACCACATCCTAGGCCATAAAGCAAGTCTCAGCAAATTCAAGAGAATTAGAATCATACCATGCAACTTCTCAGACCACAAAGGAATGAAATTGGAAATTAGCAACTCGGGAATCCCCAGAGCACGTGCAAACACATGGAGATTGAACAACACGCTCCTGAACGAACAATGGGTCATAGAAGAAATTAAAAGAGAAATCAAAAATTTTCTGGAAGTAAATGAGGATAACAGCACAACATACCAAAACCTATGGGATACAACAAAAACAGTATTAAGAGGAAGGTTTATATCAATAGGTGCCTACATCAAGAAATTGGAAAGGCACCAAATAGATGAGCTTTCAAGTCATCTCAAGGATCTAGAAATTCTGCAGCAAACCAAACCCAAACCCAGTAGAAGAAGGGAAATAATTAAAATCAAAGAAGAAATCAACAGGATTGAATCCAAAAAAAACATTACAAAAAATCAGCCAAACGAGGAGCTGGTTTTTTGAAAAAATAAACAAAATTGACACCCCATTGGCCCAACTAACTAAAAAAAGAAGAGAAAAGACCCAAATCAATAGGATCAGAGATGAAAAAGGAAACATAACAACAGACACCACAGAAATAAAAAGAATCATCAGAAATTACTACAAGGACTTGTATGCCAGCAAACAGGGAAATATATCGGAAATGTACAGATTCTTGGACACATACAACCTACCTAAATTGAGCCAGGAAGACATAGAAAACCTAAACAGACCCATAACTGAGACAGAGATTGAAACAGTAATAAAGGGCCTCCCAACAAAGAAAAGCCCAGGACCAGATGGATTCACTGCTGAGTTCTACCAGACATTTAGAGAAGAACTAACTCCAATTCTTCTCAAACTATTCAGAACAATCGAAAAAGAGGGAATCCTCCCAAATTCTTTCTATGAAGCCAGCATCACCTTAATTCCTAAGCTGGAAAAAGATGCAGCATTGAGAGAGAATTACAGACCAATATCCCTGATGAACATAGACGCAAAAATCCTCAATAAAATTCTGGCCAATAGAATGCAACAACACATCAGAAAGATCACCCACCCAGACCAAGTGGGATTTATCCCTGGTATGCAGGGATGGTTCAACGTCCGCAAAACAATCAACGTAATACACTACATTAACAGACTGCAGAAGAAAAACCATATGATTCTCTCAATAGACGCAGAGAAAGCATTTGATAAAATACAACACCCTTTCATGATGAAAACTCTAAGCAAACTGGGTATGGAAGGAACATTCCTCAACACAATCAAAGCAATATATGAAAAACCCACCGCCAACATCATATTGAATGGGGAAAAGTTGGAAGCATTTCCAATGAGATCTGGTACCAGACAGGGATGCCCACTCTCACCACTGCTCTTCAATATAGTTCTGGAAGTTTTAGCCAGAGCTATTAGGCAAGAAAAAGAAATTAAAGGGATACAAATCGGGAAGGAAGAACTCAAACTATCCCTCTTTGCAGATGATATGATTCTTTATTTAGGAGACCCAAAGAACTCTACTAAGAGACTACTGGAACTCATCGAAGAGTTTGGCAAAGTAGCAGGATATAAAATTAATCCACAAAAATCAACAGCCTTTGTATACACAGGCAATGCCACGGCTGAGGAAGAACTCCTAAGATCAATCCCATTCGCAATAGCTACAAAAACAATCAAATACCTTGGAATAAACTTAACCAAAGACGTTAAAGATTTCTACGATGAAAACTACAAAACCTTAAAGAAAGAAATAGAAGAGGATACCAAAAAATGGAGAAATCTTCCATGCTCATGGATTGGAAAAATCAATATCATCAAAATGTCTATTCTCCCAAAAGCAATTTATACATTCAATGCAATACCAATCAAGATACCGAAGACATTCTTGTCAGATCTGGAAAAAATGATGCTGAAATTCATATGGAGACACAGAAGACCTCGAATAGCCAAAGCAATCTTGTACAACAAAAACAAAGCCGGAGGCATCACAATACCTGATTTCAGGGCATACTACAGGGCAGTTGTTATCAAAACAGCATGGTACTGGTACAGAAACAGATGGATAGACCAATGGAACAGAATAGAAACACCAGAAATCAATCCAAACATCTACAGCCAATTTATATTTGACCAAAGATCCAAAACTAATCCCTGGAATAAGGACAGCCTATTCAATAAATGGTGCTGGGAAAATTGGATTTCCACGTGCAGAAGCTTGAAGCAAGACCCATACCTTTCACCTTATACAAAAATTCACTCAACATGGATTAAAGACTTAAATCTATGACCCGAAACCATCAAATTATTAGAGAGCATTGGAGAAACTCTGCAAGATATAGGTACAGGCAAAGACTTCTTGGAAAAGACCCCAGGAGCACAGGCAGTCAAAACCAAAATTAACATTTGGGATTGCATCAAATTGAGAAGTTTCTGTACTTCAAAAGAAACAGTCAGGAAAGTGAAGAGGCAACCGACAGAATGGGAAAAAAGATTTGCAAACTATACTACAGATAAAGGGTTGATAACCAGAATCTACAAAGAAATCTAGAAAATCCACAACAACAGAACAAACAACCCACTGAAGAGCTGGGCCAAGGACCTCAATAGACATTTTTCAAAAGAGGAAATCCAAATGGCCAACAGACACATGAAAAAATGTTCAAGATCACTAGCAATTAGAGAAATGCAAATCAAAACCACAATGAGGTTTCACCTCACCCCGGTGAGAATGGGTCACATCCAGAAATCTACCAACAATAGATGCTGGAGAGGATGTGGGGAAAAAGGGACACTAGCCCACTGTTGGTGGGAATGCAAACTGGTTAGGCCACTATGGAAGTCAGTCTGGAGATTCTTCAGAAACCTGAACATAACCCTACCATACAACCCAGCCATCCCATTCCTTGGAATTTACCCAAAGGAAATTAATTTGGCTAATAAAAAAGCCATCTGCACATTAATGTTTATTGCAGCTCAATTCACAATAGCTAAGACCTGGAACCAACCCAAATGCCCATCAACAGTAGACTGGATAAAGAAATTATGGGACATGTACTCCATAGAATACTATAGAGCAGTAAGGAACAATGAAACCCAGTCATTTGCAACAAGATGGAGGGATCTGGAAAGCATCATGCTGAGTGAATTAAGCCAGTTCCAAAGAGACAAATATCATTTGTTTTCCCTGATCGGTGACAACTGAGCACCAAAGGGGAAACCTGTTGAAGTGAAATGGACACTATAAGAAACAATGACCTGATCAGCTTTTGTCCTGACTCTAGATGTACAATGTAATACTTTATCCTTTTTAGTATTTGTGGTTGTTGTTGTTGTTGTTGTTCTAGTACTAGTTGTTGAACTCTGTAATTAACACACAATTATTCTTAGGTGTTTAAATGTTAACTGAAAAGTGACCCCTGTTAAATTTCAGAGTGGAAAAAGAGAGGGGGGAGATGCACAGTTTGGGACATGCACAATCAGTCTTGCCCCAAATGATGGAGTTAGAAATGTGCCAGGGGATTCCATTATAATCCCATCAAGGTGGCATGTACCAATGCCATCTCACTAGTCCAAGTGATCAATTTCAGTTCACATTCGATGGCTTGGATAGGTCTAAGAAACAAAGGGATCACACAAACAAGTGTCTGCTAATACTAACTGATAGAATCAAAAAGGGAGAGAAAGATCCAGCATGGGAAGTGGGATACACAGCAGACTCATAGAATGGCAGATGTCCTAAACAACACTCTGGCCTCAGAATCAGCCCTTAAGGCATTTGGACCTGGCTCAAGAGCCCATGAGAGTATTGTAGGCATGGAAAGCCAAGATACCATGGAAAAGAAAAAAAAAAGAAGAAGACCTAAATGAAAGATCTCTGTGAGTGAGATCCCAGTGGAAAGAACGGGGCCATCAAAGAAGGAGGTACCTTTCTCTGAAGGGAGGAGAGAACTTCCACTTTGACTGTGACCCTATCGGAATAAGATCAAAGTCAGCGAACTCTAAAGGCTTCCATAGCCCTGGAAACTCACGACTAGAGCCTAGGGAGATTACTGACGCCATGAACAGGAGTGTCAAATTGTTAAGTCAGCAACAGGAGTCACTGTGTACTTACATCCTATGTGGGATCTGTCCTTAATGTGTTGTCTAATGTGCAGTGATGCTATAACTAGTACTGAAACAGTATTTTTACACTTTGTGTTTATGCGTGGGTACAAACTGATGAGATCTTTACTAATTATATACTGAATCGATCTTCTGTATATAAAGATATTTGGAAATGAAAAAAAAAAAAACCTGGTGTTAAATTGGAAATGGCATAGGAAATTAATTAATTAAAAAATATTATGTAGGATCTCTGTCTTTAATGTGCTGTGCACTCTTATTTAATGCTATAACTAGTACTCCAACAGTATTTTTTTTTTCACTTTGTGTTGCTATATGGGGGCAAACTGTTGAAATCGTTACCTAATTTATACTAAACTGATCTTTTGTATATAAAGAGAATTGAAAATGAATCATTTTGTGATTGGAAGGGGAGAGGGAGCAGGAAAGGGGAGGGTTGTGGGTGGGAGGGAAGTTTTGGGAGGGGGAAGCCATTGTAACCCATGAGCTGTACTTTGGAAATTTATATTCATTAAATAAAAGTTTAATAATAAAAAAAAAAGAAAGAAAAGACACTTCTGAGGTATACAAATCAGTCCAGCTTCTTTGGGCCTCCCTCCAATGAAAGGGGCTAAAATCCATCAAAATAAACTCTAGGCACTGTCCTTGTGTTCTCAGTGACTTTTTCACTCTAGGGGCTCACAAACCTAAATTCTCTAGATCACCTGTGATGTCCATTAGTTGTCAAAGACTATGATGCAAGTAATTTCGCCTCTTGGAACCTTGTTATTAACTGTGCTGTATGAGAAATGAAGTCTCCTACACAACTTGTGCTTATGATTCTCCAAACTGTGTTGTCTGCTAGGACTTTGGCCATGAATATAGGACAGTAAAACCTGAGTATGGTTACTGAGGTGTCCTTAATTAAGGATAGACTGGGGCCAGCACTGTGGTTCAGTGGTGTAATCCTTTACCTGCAGTGCCAGCACCCAATATGTGCACCAGTTCTAGTCCCCATTTCTCCTCTTCCCATGCAGCTCTCTGCAATAGCCTGGGAAAGCAGTAGAAGATGGTCCAAGTGCTTCGGTCCCTGCAAAAATGTGGGAGACCTGGAAGCTCCTAGCGTGGATTGGCCCAACTCTAGCCATTGCAGTCATTAGGGGAGTAAACGAGCATATGGAAGACCTTTCTCTCTGTCTCTTTCTCTCACTATCTATAACTACACTTGTCAAATAAATAAATAAAATCTGTGTGTATGTATGTGTGTGTGTGTATATATACATGTATATGTATATATGTCTATGTGTGTGTATATATATATATATATATATATATATATATATATATTGAACCAAAACATGGCATTCTCCATTTGGCAAAAGGGACAGGCTCCAATATCTACTCTCTATGTCAGTATGTCAGTATAATGCAGGAGGTTACCCCTCTACCAAACAAGAAAAGCTATTTAAGTTCAGCTGGACACCATTCTGCTGACTATTGACCTTATTTACTGTTAGTCTGGATGCTTTCATTGGTTGCAATCCAGAGACCCAATTTTCCCATAGATGTTAACATCAGCAAACATGAAAATTTGGTAAGAAAAGCTTAAACTGAGAGTTATGATTAATAACTATTTTAACAAAATTTCTCAGAACCCATCTAGTCCAAACCTTGGACGATTGGAAGCTGTTGTACTTGGCCCACCCATAATCAAAATGGATTCCAAATTCTTTAACTGCAAGGAGAGTATCATAGACATTAATGCTCCAAACTGATCCAGTTCCCTGCTAATGTGTCTGGAAAAGCAGCACAGGATGACTCAAATATTGGGGCTCCTGTACCCCTGTAAGAGACTGAAAGAAGCCCCTGGCTCCTGACATCAGTCTGGCCTAGCCACAGTCATTGCAGTCATTTGAGGAGGAAGATCAATCTCTCCCACTCTCTCTTTGTAGTGCTGCCTTTCAAATATATAAATACATCTTTAAAAAAGTAGATCACTTCAATCAATTTGCCATTGCTCAGTCATGATGACTTTTACTACCCGAAGTTCTTTTTCAAAAGATTTATTTATTCAAAAGGCAGAAAGAGGAGCTGGTGGTGTAGTGCAGTGGACAAAGCTGCTATCTGTTACACTGGCAATCCTGTATGTGCACCAGTTCAAGTACCAGCTATTCCACTCCTGATCCAGCTCCCTGCCAATGGACTGAAAAAACAGTGGAAGATGGGCTAAGTGCCGGGCTGCTGCCACACACATTGGAGGAGAAGCTCCTGGCTTCAACCTGGCCACACTCTGGTTATTGAAGTCATCTCAAAAATGAATCAGGTGATGGAAGATTTCTGTCTCTCCCTCTCTCTGTAACTCTTTCAAATAAATAATTAAATATTTTAATATGATAAAAAAGGCAGAGACACAGAGACAAAGAAAGAGGGAAAGAGAAACATAGAGATCTCCCATCTGCTGGTTCACTTTCTACATGGCTACAACAACTATGCAAGACCAGGTTCTCAGGCCGGCGCCGTAGCTCAACAGGCTAATCCTCCGCCTTGCGGCGCCGGCACACCGGGTTCTAGTCCCGGTCGGGGCACCGATCCTGTCCTGGTTGCCCCTCTTCCAGGCCAGCTCTCTGCTGTGGCCAGGGAGTGCAGTGGAGGATGGCCCAAGTGTTTGGGCTCTGCACCCCATGGGAGACCAGGATAAGCACCTGGCTCCTGCCATCGGATTGGCGTGGTGCGCCGGCCGCAGCGCGCTACCGCGGCGGCCATTAGAGGGTGAACCAATGGCAAAGGAAGACCTTTCTCTCTGTCTCTCTCTCTTACTGTCCACTCTGCCTGTCAAAAATTAAAAAAAAAAAAAGACCAGGTTCTCAAGTCCCCATTTAGGTTACAGTTCTCCAAATTAGATGACAGGAATCAAAGAATTTGAGCCATCATCCATTGCTTCCTGGGGATATTAACATGAAACAGATTTGGAAGTGGAATACCCAAAACTCAGATTAGCACTGCAATATAGGATGTGGGCATCTGTTGTGATGGCTAACAAATTGGAAAACCTAGAGGAAAAAAATGAACAGATTCCTGGACATACACAATATACCAAAATTTAGTCATAAAGACACATAGAAAAGCTAAATAAATCAAAAACCAAGACAGAAATTGGATGAGTAATAAAGACCCTCCCAACAAAGAAAAGTCCAGGATCAGACAGCCTCGTTATTGAATTCTTCCGGACTTTTAAAGAAGAACTAATTCCATTTCTTCTCAAACTATTCAAAACAATTGAAAGAGAGACAATCCTCTCAGACTCCTTCTATTAAGCCTGCATCACCTTGATTCTTAAACTAGAAAAAGACACAGTGGAAAAAGAAAACTATAGAAAAATATCCCTGATGAGGGCCGGTGCCATGGCACACTGGGTTGATCCTCCACCTGCAGATCTGGCATCCCATGTGGGTGCTGGTTCTGGTCCCAGTTGCTCCTCTTCCAGTCCAGCTCTCTGCTCTGGCCTGAGAGGGCAGTGGAGGATGGCCCAAGTGCCTGGGCCCCTACACCTGCATGAGAGACCAGGAAGAGGCATCTGGCTCCTGACTTCAGGTCAGAACAGATCCGGCCATTGCGGCCATTTGGTGAGTGAGGCAGTGAAGAGAGGATCTTTCTCCCTGTTTCTTTTTCACTTTCTGTAACTCTACCTGTAAGTAGAGTTAAAAATTTTTAAAAAAGAAAGAAACATATCTGTGATGAATATAGATGCAAAAATCCTCATAAAAGAAATATGTAATTGAGTCCAAATGACCACAATGCCTGGAGCTGGGCTGATCTGAAGCAAGGAGCCAGGAGTTTCTCCAGGGTTTCCCACATGAGCGCAGGGGCCAAAGTACTTGAACCATTTTCCACTGACTTCCCTGCCCATTCGCAGAGAGCTGGATCATTAGAGCAGCAGCCAGGATACAAACTGATGCCCATGTGATATGCCAGTGTGGGTGGCAGAGGCTCAATCTAGTATACCACAGCACTAGCCCCCCAAAAGCAATCACAGATTCAATATGATCCCAATCAAAATACCAACAACATCCTTCTGAGATCTAGAGAAAATAATGTTAAAATTTGCATGGAAATGCAAGAGACCCCAAATAGTTAAAGGAATCTTAAACAACAAAAACAAAGTTGGAAGCCTCATAATACCAAAATTCAAGACCTATTACAAGACAGTTATAATCAAAACAGTCTGGTACTGGCACCAAAAAGTCATGTGGATGAATGAAGCAGAGTAGAATCCCCAAAAATTAATCCACAAATCTACAACCAACTAATTTGTGACAAATGATCTAAAAGAAATCCCTGGACAAAGAACAGTCTTCAAAAATGGTGCTGGAAAAATTTGACCTTCTCATGCAGAAAAATGAAACAAGATCTCTACCTTACAACTTATACAAAAATACAGTACAAATGGATCGATGATCTAAATCTATGATGTGATACCATCAAATTCCTAGAGGGAAACATCAGAGAAACTCTGCAAGATACTGGCATCGGCAAAGCCTTCTTAGAAAAGGCTTCAAGAAGCACAATCAATGAAGGTATAAATACTCAAATGGGATTACATCAAGCTAAGAACCTTCTGAACTGCAAAGTAAACATTCAACAAGATGAAGCACCTGACAGAATGGAAGAAAATATTTGCAAACTAGGCAACTGAAAAAGTAAAATATCCAGAATCTAGAAAGAGCTCAAAAAACTCAACAACAAAAAACAAACAATCCAGTCAAGAAATGGGCACAGGATATAAATCGGCATTTTTCCAAGGATGGATTTCAATTAGCAAGCAGACACATGAAAACATGCTCAGGAACAATAGCCATCAGAGAACTGCAAATAAAAGCCACAATGACCTTTTGCCTCACCCAGTTAGAATGGCTCTCATACAGAAACCAAAAGTCAGGAGATGGAGGTTTTGTGTAGCAGGTTAAGCTGCTGCCTGCAGTGCTAGAACCCCACATGATTGCGATTTTGAGTTCAGGCTGCTCCACTTCTGATCCAGCTCCCTGCTAATGTGCTTGGGAAGGCAGCAGAAGATGGCCCAAGTACCTGGGCCCCTGCACCCACTTGGGTGACCAGGGAGATGCTTCTAACTCTGGCTTCAGATTGGACCAGCACCACCTGTTGGGTCATATGGAGAATAAACTAGCAGATAAAATATCTATGTCTCTATGCCTCTGCCTCTCCCTCTCTGTAACTCCACCTTTCAAATAAAGAATTCTTTTGAAAAAGTCAACAAAAAGTAAAGGCTGGTGGAGAGGTAGAGAAAAAGGTACCCTAACCCACTGTTGGTGGGAATGAAGCTAGTTCAGCCATTATGGAAGGCAGTATAAAAGTTCCTCAGAAATCTGAAAACAGATATACCATATGATCCTGCCATCCCACTCCTGGGAATTTATCCAAATGAAATGAAATAGAATATGCATATGCACGAGTTATCTGTACCCTCATGTTTATAACAGCTCAATTCACAATAGTTAACATGGAATCAACCCAGATGTCCATCAACTGGTGACTGGAAAAAGAATATGAGCTATATATACAGTCTAAAATACTATTCAGCCATAATTGAGAATGAAATCCTATCTTTTGTAACCAAATGGATGCAACTGGAAACAATTATGCATTGTGAAAAAAGCCAGTCCCCACAAGACAAATACCATATGTTTTCTCTGATTGGTGGTAATTAATATATAGACAACAAAATGTAGCATGAGTTAAATTGACATTTTGAGATTTGATTATTGTTCACAGCGCTTTTCTGTACTCTTTGATAGAGTATAGAAAATATACTCATCGATATTTCTGCTACTACTTGAATTCTTTATTTTGTAGAGGGTTAAAGCTTGTGATTCTAAAATTAAATCAAAGCATGCAGTTGTAAAAGTTGAAAGAAAATAAAACAAGAAGGAGGGAGTTGGAAGTATGAGACAAAGGGAAGATAGGGTAGGATGTATCAGTTTGCTCTTAAATCTGTATATATAAATTATATGAAACTTGTTCACTTAATATGAGTTTTAAAACATAAACTTAACACTAGAAGAAAAAGACCTGAGATCAGTGTTTTCTGGATCACCACTAATAAAATTTAGTCTTCATTTATGTCTGATCATATTTTATTTTTATTTTATAAGAAAATTAACATTACCATCCCTAACAAGCCCATCCTGAATCATCCATATCTATCAGTTCCCACTATGCTAATAATTTCTCATGAACTTAAATCCATATCATCTTAAAAAGATGCAATGTGGGGCTGGTGCTGTGGCATAGCAGGTAAAGCTGCTTACTACAGTGCTGGCAACCCATATGGGTGCTAGTTCAAGTCCCGGCTGCTCCATTTCTGAACCAGCTCTCTGCAATTGCCTGCAAAAGCAGTAGAAGATGTCTCAAGTCCTTGGGGCCCAGCACACACATGGGAGACCCAGAAGAAGCTCCTGGGTCCTGGCTTTGGATCGATGCAGACCAGCCATTGTGGCCAGCTGGGCCACAATCAGCAGATGGAAGACCTCTCTGTCTCTGTCTCTCTGTACCTCTCCTCTATTTGTGCAACTCTGACTTTCAAATAAATAAATCTTTTTTTAAAAAAACCTGATTCATGTTATTATTTATGTCTTTTAGAGGCTTTGCAGATGTTGATTATGTGAGCCATGAAAATGCATAAAATGCAAATCCTAGAATAGGCAACGCCATGTTCACTAAACTGGTAAAATCCAGTGCATGTGTTGAAAAAAATACACTAGCAATAAATTTGAAAAAGCTGTTAAGTATTATAAGTGGCTGTCAAAGAGCTAAAAACCTGACAATGACTCATTATGTCATTAATTTAATACATAATGCTGAGAAAAGCAGAAGTATTTGTTAAAATGTCTGCTAAAATGCACTAGATTTATAATATTTGAATGCATCTTTCTTATATGTAATGTAGTCCTGTGGTACTTTAGAGTATCAGAAATTTTAAATGATGGACTGGTGCTGTGGTGGAGCAGGTTAACACCATGGCCTGAAGTGCCAGTATCCCATATGGGGGCCAATTCAATACCCAGCTACTCCACTTCTGATCCTGCTCTCTGCTATGGCCTAGGAAAGTAGTAGAAGATGGCCCAAGTCCTTGTGCCCCTGCACCCATCTGGGAGATCCAGAACTAGCTCCTGGCTCCTGGCTTCAGAACAGCACAGCTCCAGCAGTTGCAACCAATTAGGGAGTAAACATAAGATGGAAGACCTCTCTCTCTGGCTCTCCTCCCTCTTTGTAACTCTGACTTTCAAATAAATAAATCTTTAAAAAATAAGAAATGTAAAATGTGAAAGGTTTTTAAAAAATGTATTTATTTATTGTGAGGCAGAGTTACAGATATAGAGAGGAAGTGAAAGAGAGATCTTCTATCCACTGGTTCACCCCCAAATGGCCAGAAGGGCTGGAGCTGGGCCAATCTGAAGCCAGGTGCCAGAAGCCAGGAATCAGCAGCTTCCTCCAGGTCTCCCACATGAGTGCAGGGGCCCAAGCATTGATATCATATTCCACTGCTTTCCTAGGCCATTAGCAAAGAGCTGGATTGGAAGTGCAGAAGCAGGGACTCAAACTAGTGCCCATATGGGATGCTGGTACTGCAGGTGGAAGCTTAACCTACTATGCCACAGAGTGGGCCCAGTGATTGGTTTTAGGAAGACACCTTTCATGTAGAATAGGCTGCAATATTGTAAGGTAAGGTTTAGCTTTTATTTCTCACACATCAGCATTCATCTTTTAGCAACTATAAGTATTGAATATCATACATATATACATAAATATAGGTAACTGCAGATTTTGTTGTCATTCTTTCTAATCCTCTTTTTAATGTCTGCTTACAGGCCATCTTATGGATTATTATATTGATGTTACCTGTACACAACCAACAGACATTTCCACTGTAGAATGCGTTTATATGTACAGGTATTTTTGTTTGTGTGTACATGAATGCACATTGTATGGAGATAGCACTGACAGTAATACTGTGAGAAATCCTAACGCTGATTTCAAACTTTCTGTCCTCCCTAGAAATGGCTGTCATTGAAGCAGACCACAGGGCCCCTTTTGATGTTATGGACTGAAATGTGCCTCCCTAAAGCTCAAACACTGAAGTGCTAACCACCAACATGACTCTACCTGAAGAAAGTGCTTTTAAGCAGGTCAAATGATATATGTGTCTGTCTGAAAAATTGAGCCTTTTAGGACCTTGATCTTATATTTTCAAGCTCCACAACTCTGAGAAGTAAAATCCCATGATTTAAACCATATTCTCTGTGGTATTTTCTTAGCAAATTAATACATCCTCATTTCTGCCAACATTTCATGCAGTCATCTAGAAGGTTCTCATGATTGGCAGAGAAATATAAAAATTAAAACTATGACTATAGATGACCAACTATCTACAAACACAAAAAAGATATCCCAGAAGCAACTTACTACCATCCTCCAGTACACAGAGAAAAACAAGAATGAATCAAGTTGCAGGGCAGTAGAAAAAGTGAATAATGAAAGATCACTGCAGAAATAAATAAATAAAGGGCTGGTGCTGTGGTGCAATGGGTTAGAGCCTTGACCTTGCATCCCATATGTTGCTGCTATGAGACCACCTCTCTACTTCCAATCCAGCTGCCTACTAATGCACCTGGGAAATCGGTGGAAGATGGCCCATGTTCCTGGGTGCTAGCATCCACATGAAAGACTTGGAAGAAGTGTCTGGCCTTTCAAAAAAAAAAAAACCTAAAAAAATAGAGGCAGTGTTAGCACTGTTGGAAAAGCAGACACATAGTTCAATGGAAAAGAATAGGCAGCTGAAATAAACCGACTTTTCTACAGGCAACTCATATTTAACAAAGAAACTAAAACAAACAGGAGAAAGAAGATTCCTTTTAGCAAATGGTCTAGAGGAAAGTGATTATCCATATGTAGAAGCCTGAAAATATACCCCAACACCTCATACACTATGTAAAAGTAACTCAAGATGAATTAAAAATCTAAATACAAAACCAAAAACTAAGTAAAGATAGAGGAAACTATGAAACATTAGCTAGAGAACAGTTTTGGGTAAGATTCCAAAAGCACAAGTAACAAAAATAAAACATATGAATTTGAGTGTATCAAATTAAGATACATCTTCACAACAAAGTAATCATCAGAGTAAAGATTAACAAACAGAATGGCAGAAAACATTGAAAACTCTACATATGACAAAAGATTGATAGCCAGAACATACATATATAGAACTGGAAAAACTCTAAACAAGAAGCAAAATGTACAGTTAAGAAATGGGCAAAGCCAGTGCCGTGGCTCAACAAGCTAATCCTCTGCCTTGCGGTGCCGGCACACTGGGTTCTAGTCCCAGTTGGGGCACCAGATTCTGCCCCGGCTGCCCCTCTTCCAGGCCAGCTCTCTGCTATGGCCCGGGAGTGTAGTGGAGGATTGCCCAAGTGCTTGGGCCCTGCACCCCATGGGAGACCAGGAGAAGCACCTGGCTCCTGCCTTTGGAACAGCGTGGTGCACCAGCCACAGTGCACCGGCCGCGGCGGCCATTGGAGGGTGAACCAACGGCACAAGGAAGACCTTTGTCTCTCTCACTGTCCACGCTGCCTGTCAGAAAAAAAAAAAAAAAAGAAAGAAAGAAATGGGCATTGATCAGAATAGATGTTTCTCAGAAGAAGAAATCTAAATGGTCAAGACATATATGAACATGCCCAATATCACTCACCATTAGGGAAACGTAAATCAAAACCAATAGCAGACTCCATATGTGGGAGAACACAATGCTTGGGTTTTCATTTGTGCAACAAGTGGCTTTAGAGGACCCTGTTCACCTCTAGAGGGCAGAGTCTACATGGAAGTAAGGAAACGTTAATGTTTTCTAATGGGCCTGTTAAATTTGACCAGTGCCTACTATATTTGCCACAACTTTCCAGTCTCACCACTTTCCTTCTTCTTCCTCTCTCTGTCGCTTGCAAAAATAGTATACCTTCTATAAACTGAGGATACTTTTTTTTGTTTTTATTCCTTCTGTCCCTTATGATATTCCTCTAAGAAATCACAACCATCAAAGTATTCATTCATTTATGCAGTCTGCAGTTTGCATGGGCTACTACATGGCAAAGTACTAGGTTAAAGGAAAGGTATAGGCCAGGAACTGAGCAAGGTTCACAATGATGAAGCCATTAAGGGAATGAACCCAATGGAAGACCTCTCTTTCTTCCTCTCTCTGCCTCTCCTTCTCTGTCTGTGTAACTCTGATTTCCAAATAAATAATCTTTAAAAACTAACTAAATAACTAAATATAGTAGTAACCTGGTGGCAACACCTTTCTATCAGAACATGTGAAGCACTCAAACACAGTTTGTCACGGAAAGTCAGCCATAGTTTTCCAGGGCACATCTTCTACTCCACTATGTGCACATCTCTGTGGGGGGCAAGGGACACTTATTTCTTCCCCTCTTCTTTCTTACCACTCTCACAGTTATAACTTCTATAGATGCTTCCACAGACCAGTCTCTATGAAAATGTAGAACTAATTTCCTCCCATGTCAAAAATGAAACGGGTTTAAACACAGAACCCAAAATAAGACAAATAACTGCCCTTCTTAATTACACAGTGTGGAATATAAAGAGTCTCAGTGGATCACTGGGTAACTGTAAAGTACTAGGCAGAGAAAAACTGTTACTTATCTGTATTTATGATGCTGTAATTCTCCACTTTATGCAAACTCAGATAAAAAGAGCTCCAGTTAGTGGGCAGCACTGTTGCATAGTGGGTTAAGCTACTTCCTGCAGTGTCAGCATCCCATATGGGTGCCAGTTGGGATCCTGGCTGCTCCACTTCCCATCCAGCTCTCTGCTGTGGCCTGGGAAAACAGTAGAAGATGGCCCAAATCCCTCATCTCCTGCACCCACCTAGGAGACCTGGACAAAGCTCCTGGCTCCTGGTTTTGTATCAAAACAGCTTAGGCCATCTATCTCTGCTTATGCCACTCTGTAACTCTGCCTTTCAAATAAACAAATAATTATTTTAACAAACAGCTTCAATGCAGAGGAAGCTCCTGGCTACTGGCTTCAGATCAGCACAGCTCCAGCTGCTGCTGCCAATTGGGGAGTGAACCATTGGATGGAAGATATCTCTCTCTCTCTCTCTCTCTCTCTCTCTCTGCCTGCCTCTCTCTTTGTATCTCTGAGTTTCAAATGAATAAATAAATCTTTTTTTTTTTTTGACAGGCAGAGTGGATAGTGAGAGAGAGACAGAGAGAAAGGTCTCCCTTTACCATTGGTTCACCTTCCAATGGCTGCCGTGGCCAGCATGCTGCAGCCAGCACACTGCACTGATCTGAAACCAGGAGCCAGGTGCTTCTCCTGCTTTCCAATGTGGGTGCAAGGCCCAAGCACTTGGGACATCCTCCACTGCATGCCCAGGCCACAGCAGAGAGCTAGCCTGGAGAGGGGCAACCGGGACAGAATTTGGCACCCCGACCGGGCCTAGAACCAGGTGTGTTGGCACCACAGGTGGAGGATTAGCCTATTGAGATGTGGCGCCGGCCAATAAATAAATCTTAAAAAATAAAAATAAAAAAAACTCCAGTTACTGACAACACAGTAGACTTGCATTAATTTTAGTTCACTTTTCACTTTGCAAAGGGATCAGCGGCAGGTAAAAACAGTTGACAACCTTGCTAACCGGAGAAGAAATAGCTGAAAAGCAGCCAAATAAATCATCAGCTATGATTCCATGGCCTTGTAGAAGAAATACAGCTACAACCTGAGACAAAGAAAGAGAAATGGACCCCATCCAACACAAACCTTGAAAAGTGGATGCTCACAATTAATGAGTTGAAGCAGCTGCCCACTGATATCTTGTCTAGGGAGTGAAGATGCCCTAAGTTCTGCTTCTGAAAACTCCAGTCATAAATCTGTCCTCGTAAATCTGTCCCTGCCATCTCTTTTACAAACATACTGGACCCACCGATAGTTGGAAATGTGATCCTAAGTCATGTAAGCTGCATTTAAACCCACCAGTACTATAACAGCTGAGGTATGATGCTGGTGATCCTATACATATTCTAAGAAACTTGAATTTAATGCTCAATTCTCAGGAAATCATTCCAGCTGAGCCTAGGGCCATTAATATAAACTCCTTGGACCCTCCACTCTCTCTGTGCCTGTTTGAAAGAAGGGAGTTTTCCCACCCCAGGTTTCTGTAACAGCTTCAAATTCCAGATTGGAAAAATCTGATAATCAAATATGGGAAAGGGATCAATGCACAAAGCTGCTACACAGGCTTCACACTGCTCCCTCTGGGAAAAAGCTGAACACTCAGGGCCACACCTGGCAGGTGTGTCCGCAAGGACCCCACCAGGAAGATGAGGTGCAGGATGAGAGCAGTGGGGCAGATCCTAGTCAGATCCTCCTTCCCACCCCGCTGCTACCTCAGGCTCTTTGCTGAAAGCCATCCAGCCCCAGCCCACAGGAACCAGCCCAGGAAACAGCAGGAGGCCCTGCCAGACTGCATTCTGAGACCACCCTCAGAGGGAACCCAGCTAATTTAACTGTGGAGAGTGGAAGTCTCCCCACCTTCCTTCCCTGTGCTCTCAGCTGCCCTGCGTGTGCAGTTTCCCAGAACGCTGCCCTCTCCTGTAACCACTAAATAAAGCACATTAGGGACAGGCCGGGCGCTGGGAGCCTGGGAAGCAGAGGTGGGAGACAGAACAGCCCGGGCCCCAGCCCTGACCTCGGGGAAAGTTGCCATGATCGCTGAGAAGTAAGTGAGCCTCACTGGGGGCCTCCAGCCGCCCTGGCACCCACCCTTGTCCCACACGCGTCCCCGCCCGTTCCTGTACCCCAAACCTGCTGCAGAAAGTCCCAGGAGTAGGTACCCTTTCTTCTGGAACCACAGGGAGCGAAGCGGGGAGAGTGGGGCAGAAAGAGTCCCTGGCACGTGGGACCCACAGGCGGACGATGAAGAGGGAAGCAGCAGCAGGAGGCAGGCTCGGGGTGAGCACCCGGAAACTGCCTGGGATCCCACGTGCAGAGCAGGAGATGCAGTAAATGCGGGAGGAGTAACACAGCCCCCAGGGCAGACCTCGACCAGGGAATGAACTCCCTCTGGTCCAACCCTTGGGCGGGCACTAGCACGCGCATGCCCACAGGCATTCGGAAGGCAGATTACATCGGAGCTCCTGGGGACTCTGGGAAATGGAGTCCAGGCCACAGCATCCCTACAGACACCAGCTGGCCCTCCCCAAGGGGTGCAGGCTGGGGTGGGTGCCCACAACCAGAGGGCATTTGCTTTTGTTAAGTCCCTCCTTCCTGTCCTTCCCACCCCAACATCTCAAGGATCAGTTGCTGTTCTTCCTTTCCTGAATCAAAATCTTAAAGAGTGACACCCACTGCTGCTACTGACCCCAAATCCTGGCTCCCTCATAACCTCTGTCTCTTCCAGAAAAATCTTATTTACTGCTTTGGCCCTAGAAATCATAAATGACTATGGTAGAATGTAACTTTTAAGAGAGGTGTAGAAGGCATGGTTTAACATCCAGTTTTGAGAATACAATTTTTATTTGTGTTTACAGTTCTTTTAAGATTTATTTATTTATTTGGAAGCCAGAGTTACAGAGGAGAGGCAGCGAGAGAGAGAGAGGATTTCCGTCGGCTAGTTCACTCCCCAATTGGCAGCAGTGCCACAGCACTGACCCCTTATAGTTCTTTTCAAATCATTTTACACTGTCTTTTTATTCATCTAGTATGGAGACAAACAGAGGAATGGACACAGAGCTAACATAGCTGAATATTCAAGAAGACAGGTTAAGGGGTTAAATGCCTTATATCATTTATACCTTCAATTAATTCTGGGGACAGTATTATCTGGAGTTTACAAAGGAGAAACTGAATGGAAAGAGCTTGGAAAAACATGGTGTTTTTTAATATCATTAAAAAGTCTAAGTTAAAGGCCAATCAAGGGGCCAGCGCTGTGGCATAGCAGGTAAAGCTGCCACCAGCATTGACATTCCATATGGGTGGAGGTTGAGTCCCGGCTACTCTGCTTTCAATCCAGCTCTCTACTATGGCCAGGGAAAGTGGTGGAAGATGGCCCAAATCCTTGGGCAGCTGCACCTGTGTGGGAGACCCAGAAGAAGCTCCTGGCTGCTGGCATCAGATCAGTACAGCTCCAGCCATTGTGACCAATTGGTGAGTGAACCAAAAGATGGAAGATGTCTCTCTCTCTCTCTCTCCCCTTCTACTCTGTGTAACTCCGACTTTCAAATAAATAAATAAATCTTTTTTAAAGAGCTAATCAACATATAATACTAGTTTTAAAAATCTTTCTTTTGTCTTGGGTCTCAGTTTTTAAAATCTGATTTCTCATAGGGAAAAAAATGTGAGAGATACAAAGAGTACCTACAAAAATAATTTACACTGTAAAGAACCACAGAGGATTATAACTTGTCTAGAAAACAAAGGAGATTTGGCCAGCGCCGTGGCTCAACAGGCTAATCCTCCGCATTGCGGCACTAGCACACCAGGTTCTAGTCCCGGTCGGGACGCCGGATTCTGTCCCGGTTGCCCCTCTTCCAGGCCAGCTCTCTGCTGTGGCCAGGGAGTGCAGTGGAGGATGGCCCAGGTCCTTGGGCCCTGCACCCCATGGGAGACCAGGATAGGCACCTGGCTCCTGCCATCTGATTGGTGCAGTGCGCCGGCCGCGGCGGCCATTGGAGCGTGAACCAACGGCAAAAAGGAAGACCTTTCTCTCTGTCTCTCTCTTTCTCACTGTCCACTCTGCCTGTCAAAAAATAAATAAAGAAAAAAAGAAAACAAAGGAGATTCAAAGTTTCTATTATTTCATGGTAATTTTTTCTTATTTTTAATATCAAGATAGTATGTAAATTTGCAGTGCTAGGTATTTGTGTGTTGTTTGATATGTTTTATTTTTAAGCAGAAATTCAAAGAGATAACTGGGTAACATGGGGTTCTATATCTCTGATTACTTCTCTCAATTAGAGATCATGGGATTAGAGTTGGTGCTGGATTAAGAATGCTTAAATCTTTATCCACTGACTTCACACCACCATTCACTATGAAAGACAATATTCTTTGGGTAGATTGCTCTTTCTTGACAGACTGTAAACTTCATGGGGTCTAGAAACACTTGCTTTGACACTAAAACTCAGCATCTTGACAGTCAGTCTTTTAGTTGAATGAATAAATGATATACAAAATAAATATTTCTGCCCCTCAAGAACTGCCTACTAGAGAAGAAAATAAAATTTGATTTGAGGACTGTCAGTATTAGGTGAATATATAATTTGTTGTTCTGACATAAGCTTGGTCATAAAAAGGGCATATTAATAATGACACAGAGTTGAAGTGTATAAACATCTATGGCCAAGCGGGTTAAATGTTCACCCTAGCTATGTAAGGCATTCCATGTCAATAGGAGAGGAAGGAGGAAGAGGGGAGGGAGTGTAGGTGGGAGAGTGGTTACAGTGGAAAGAATCTCCATGCTCATTAATTATTAGCAAAGAGAGAATCTATGATCATTTGTTGCTTAAGAAAGGGTGATAGGCATTATTTAATTATAATGCAGGCATTTAATGTTTTCCTGTCTCTGAAATAGGAAGTCTATAACTCAGAATTCCTTGCTGTTTCATCAAAAACAATTCAAAACAAAAACCTAATTAAGCATAAGAGGAACTTATGCATTAGAAATGTATTCTAATCTCTAGGAGGTTCAGGGTTTGGAAAATTAATCCCAAATCTTGCTGCAAAATATCCCATATATTTTCCATGACCACTACCAGTAAGCATAAACTCTTTTTTTTAAAAGATTTATTTATTTATTTGAAAGTCAGAGTTGCACAGAGAGAGGAGAGGCAGAGAGAGAGAGAGAGAGAGAGAAAGATCTTGCATCTGCTGCTTTACTCCCCAATTGGCCACAATGGCTGGAGCTGAGCTGAACCAAAGCCAGGAGCCAGGAGCTTCTTTCAGGTCTCCCACATGGGTTCAGGGGTCCAAGGACTTGGGCCATCTTCTACTGCTTTCTCAGACCATAGCACAGCTGAATCGGAAGTGGAGCAGCCGGGGCTCGAACTGGTGCCCATATGGGATGCTGGCACTGCAGGCGGCAGCCTTACCCGCTACGCCACAGCACTGGCCCCCATAAACCCTGTCTTCTGCAGAACCAGTACCCCAGACACCAGCCACCACATGACATCCCACGGCACACCCACTCCTGGCAATGTTCTGCAGCTCCTGCTCCTCTCCACTTTCACTGGAAGGATCTGCAGCTCCTTTTTTTTAATGCGAGTAAGTCCGATTGAGATGATGTCCCTGATACACTTGGCTGGCAAGTGCCATGGCATGTGTCCATGACCTAGCTAAATGCAAAGCTGGAACATTTTAAACTTTTCACTGCCATGGTGAGACAAGGACTCCATCTAATGAAGTAGGGCATTTTTCAGGGAGTCTAGAGAATCAAATATGACAAAATGACAAATCTTAACCAAAGACTGTCATGGTAGAGAGGAAGAGAACCCAAAATGTACTTTTCTATCTTTTCTTTTCTGATATAAGTGCCTAAAAACAAAGCCAAGGAGGACTGCCACAGACCCATTCTGAAAATTCCTTAATATCTTCATTTTCATCCAAATTAATATTTTATTTGAAGAAAATAAACTTTTACATAAATGAAAATGTAATACTACAGACAAGTGTACAGGAGAAAATAGGCACTCAGTTACCTTAGAAAAATCTGGGTCCATTAATGTGTTCTTCCAGAACAAATGCTGCAGTACAATAGAACCACAGCCTCTGACATTCCCCCTCCACCCTGATGGATCTTGGGTTTTCCTCCCACCTCCCCTCTCCTGTGAATATCTAAGTAGTAGGACAAAAGGAATCCAAAGATACGATGATGGTATTTAACATGGAATAAACATACTGTTTTAGTCAGTACAATCCTCAATACTACAATAATTATTTCTAGTTCACTGATTACAAAATTAAGTATATGAAATCTATTCCTAATTAATCATTCCATCGAGAGCTTAATGTAGACTTTCAGAGGTGAAAGAAATAGAGATATGTGTAGAGATGTGTATCTCTATAATACAGATTTACCTCTGTACTTTATAGACAATATACCATGTTTGTATTTTTTTTTTGCAGTCTGGCATAGTTTATTACATCCAGCTTGTCACTTTGGAAATTTTATGATTAGACATTAATATACAACAAATTTTGAATCTTTACAGATGATATAGAGCACCCTAGGCCCTCCCAGGGCAGAAAACAGATCAAGAGCTCATACAATGGCTTCAACCACAAGGAGCAGATGAAGATATCATCGGAAAGATACCTATCCCTGCAGTGTGGCTTTTGAGCAGTTCTGCCCTTACAGATCTCATCTGTTTCAGATCACTGAAGAAGGTTACAGGCTTTCTGACATTCCTAAAGATTTCACTGATGAGGATCTAAGATATATTCACTATAGAAAGAGCCACAGAATGGTTTGTACAATAGAATGTTACTTTTTCCATGTGAATATGCCTTAAAGCAGTAGAAAGCACACTGATAACTTTCTAAATTAATTCCCTTTGCTGGAGCTTGGTCAGATGAGCTTCTCCACCTCCCCACCAGTCAGGCATTTTGCCAGGATTGCCAAGATGTGGCTGGAATTGCAGGACAGATGGGCAAAGTCTGAAGCAGGAAGGTAAATGGTTCAGCCTCCTGCCATCCACACCTTGCTCTAAGGGAGGCAAAGCATGAGATGCCAGCAGGCAGTACCTGCACCCTTGTTCTCCTGCAGCACTGTGCTACCTTCCTCTAGACCACTTCCTCCACCACTGGCACCCAAGAGCCACCTCCAAACATGCAGAGAACATTTCTATTATACAAAGAGTTTGTGGAACATGGAATTCAAAGATAGGTGTAAGGGCCAGCATTGTCAAGCAGCAGGTTTAGCCACTTTTTGCGATGTGGACATCCCATAGGGGAGCTCCAGTTCAGTCCTGGTTGCTCTGCTTCAGTTTCTTGCTGATGCAGCAGATGTTGACTTATGTGCTTGGGCCCTGCCACCCATGTGGGAGACTCAGAGGGCATTCTTGGCTCATGACTTCTACCTGGACCAGCCCTGCCCCAGCTATTGCATGCACCTGGCGAGTGAGCCATCAGATAGAAGATCTATCTCCCTACCTCTCTCTGCCATCTTAAAAAAAAGGTACAAAGAAACTGAAAGCCATACATATGGAATATACATAGTATGAATTATGTGTAGCTCTCACAATTTATTTAGTTATTTTTGAACTTAACACCTTAAAAAAAAAACTTGAAAGACAGCAACTGAGATCCTCCATCCACTGCTTTATTTTCCAGATGTCCATAACAGCTGAGGCTGGCCCAGCCAGGAACTCCAAGCCTTTAAGCCATCATCTGCTGCCTCCCAGGTGCACAAGCCTGACCCACTATGAACAGATGCCCCTACATTTTTTATTTTTCCACAAACTTTTTGAAGTCACTTTTGCCAAAAGGTTCCTGACACCTCTCTTGTTGCTTTCATAGCGGCAGACTCTGGAATGCTATCTCCCAGTACAGAAGAGAGCCTCAGCAGTCCTCGGGGGCCAACAAGTAGGCGGATGGTGACAGGGTGAGCAAATCCCATACATCTTTGTTGTTAATGTAACTGTGAATGTGGTCAGTGCTGTGGCTCACTAGGCTAATCCTCTGCCTGCGGTGCTGGCACACTGGGTTCTAGTACCAGTTGGGGCACCGATTCCATCCCGGTTGCTCCTTTTCCAGTTCAGCTCTCTGCTGTGGTCCAGGAAGGCAGTGGATGATGGCCCAGGTGCTTGGGCCCTGCACCTGCATGGGAGACCAGGAGGAAGTACCTGGCTCCTGGCTTCGGATCGGCACAGGTGCCAGCCATAGCAGCCATTTGGGGGTGAACCAATGGAGGGAAGACCTTTCTCTGTCTCTCCCTCTCTCACTAACTCTGCCTGTCAAAAAAAAAATGTAACTGTGAATGTCCATATAATTTTGTTCTGTTTACACAAAAATATCTTTGTTTAACAATTGAAGATTGATGCTGTAAAAACTGTCCTCAAATTTTTTGCTATTTTATTATTTATAAACCCATTTTGAAGATTTGTAGATCCATAAGTCCCTTGAGGACAGTGCACCCTGGTTTTGATATCCTTCACAGAAATAAATACAAACTGATTTCCATGGTGGGGGGAATCACTACAAACTATTGAACTTGTCACAAATAAGAGGCTGGGAGAATGGCTGCTCTGGTTATGCATAGTAACTACTATAGCACTTAAATAGGTATAAAGAATCTGACTGTAGGAAATAAATATAAAGAATTGTCTTGGGCCCTCTGCCAGCTCTTATCCTCTCATTAGGGAAGTGACAGTCCGACAGTCATGTGAATACACCTGAGGGGGATGCAGCACTGCCCCTCAGGGCAGGCAATGAGCTCTTCCCCTTCAAATGCTGGAAAGGTTGCAGCAGGCACACAAGGAGTTGCTCTTCCTTTAAGTAACTGGGGAGTATTTGTCAAAAGTATTAAACTAAAATTTGGGAATCTCTGTATTGCCCTATCCTCACATTACTTAACATTCAATTACATGTTTTAAAAGATTTTATTTATTTATTTGAGAGGTAGAGTTACAGAGAGAGAGGCAGAGAGAGAAAAGGGGTCTTCCATCTGCTGGTTCATTCCCTAAATGGCTGCAATGGCCAGAGATTGGGCCGATCTGAAGCCAGGAAATCAGGAGCTTCCTCTGGGTCTCCCATGTGGGTGCATGGGTACAAGCGCTTGGGCAGCTCACTAGCATGCTGACTGGTTCTACTGTTCAAGCACACATCCCCCATTCTCTTTTGGCGGGTCTACTGTAAAGAAAGGAGAGTATCTACAGTAATTAATATCTTACTGTTGCTCTTGCTGTCCACCTGCAGGCCTGAGGGAAGAGCACCTAAATACACACTGTGGAGTTCTGGACGTAGTTTCCAAAATTCAGTCTCTTCGCAGCTTAGGGACTCTGTCCTCGTCAATCACCTGAAAGTCTGCATGAGTAGGGAGAAACTGTGTTTGAAGAATTCGCAAATAAAGTGCATTGAAGTCAACCACTACCACCTCCACCACACCCCTAATTCAGGGTTCTGGCAAATCCCAAATGGACCAGGAGTGACTCAGGAGGTGACCTCGACTCTCAAAGGCTCCAAAGAGCCTGGTGCACCCAGGGTGAGCTCAGTTCATCGCCCTCCCGCCCCCGCCACCAGGACACCCGGCTCCCAGATCCTCCAGGAGGCGAGAGGCAGCCCCGCAGGTCCAGGCACACGCGGACATGCATCCAGAGCTGTCCCAAAAAGCAGGCCCAGCTCGGGTGTCGCCTCCTGACAAAGTCGCTGTCTCCTACTCCCTCCCGGAAGGCTGCAGGCCAGCACCCTGAATCGAGGCCCTCCCGTGAAGGAAGCTGCCCCCATGGGAACCCTGCTCCACTTGAGGGCAGGGCTGGGGAAGAAGGGCTAAGCCAGCCTCCGCCCCAGGACTGCAGCCTGGGAAAGTCCAGGGCCCCAGCGCCCCTGCCGGGCGTGGCGTCTCCCTGAGTGCGCTCTGAGCCTGGCCTCAGCTATCAGCAGCTCCCTTGCTTCCAGAATCTGCTGCAGGGCGGCTCAGGCTCGGCCCAGCCAGGGGCCTCGGACCAATCCTCCCTGTCCTGGGACAGGACCGGCGCTGCCAGACTTGCCCCACGCCTGGCCGGCTATAAAGGTCATTGGCGGGCAGCTGGTAGTTGCGGTGTGTGCGGGTGACGTGGGTGGTGTCACGTTCTTGGCCATTGAGCTCAATTTCGGACGTTTTCTCATGATGGGCTGATCTCATGCAGTGACAACCATGGAACAAATCACTATTCTGTGGCATCTGCCTCCCAGGAGCGTTGTGGGTTACAGGGGGGCACAGGTGAGCCGGTGGCACCTCCTGTGCGTGGTCTCTGGCCCGTCCAGGACCGAAGGTGGAATGGGAAGCAGAGGAGCTGGCTCAAGGTAGTCCCGCTGCGGGTTCCATCAGGTGTGAAATGTCTCCCGATTGTGGTTAACCTTGCAGGGAAACTGTCCCCTTTTGTGGGCCAGAGACAGCATCTGCTTTATTAGCTGTGCAGTATATTGAAAATGAAAATTGGGGCAGTCCTATCTTTAGTCCTCACAGCAGCACTTACTTTATGAGGAACACATGAAACTGCTCAGTAATTCGGTGCTGAGTTTAATATTAGGTTGGTAAGCCTGCTATTGGCTTTTGGTTTGTTTGTAGCTATTGGACGACTTTATTTGGTAAAAATGCATTCAGGTCAGTAGTGTACTCAAGGATGGTCATTTAGTGAAATGTACTTTTTTTTACGAGTAAAAGATTGGAAGACACGATTGAGCTACCTCAAAACTCCACCACTTCTGGGAAGGCCACAGTTGGCAAGAAAAGCACATAGCAAACTTTCATCAAGTAAGTTGAGATTCCTGTGTTTGCAATCTGAACAGCTCACTGCTGAGCTGGGAGGGGAACTGCTCTGAGCACAACTCACTACAGAACTGCTCTTGCAGACTTTCCCCGAAGGAAGCACCGCTGTGGTCAGAAGCATTCCAGGAGCTGCTGGCCTGCAAATGTGAATTAGTCTTCAATTTAATCCATTGCAAGTATCACAAGAATGCAGAAAGGCTGTGTCCTCAAACACACATGAGCAGCTCACCAAGGGGAATGAGACTTAACCTAGAAGGCCTGTTTATCTCCCTTTATTTCTCAGCATATTCACCCCAGGTGGGGGAGATAAATCACCCTTGAGTTCTGCAATGGCAGTGCTCTTGGTGGAGGCTGAGGATGCTTTTCATTGCAGGCAGTGTTTGCAAGAGACTTAGTTCCCTGACGATTTGTGCCTCTCCTACAAATACATTTTGGCATTAAAAACAAACTGAAGTATTTATGTTTTAGTAGTATGGCACCAACTTAAGTATTTTGCCTACTGGCATCTTTGTCTTTAAAGAGCTAAATCCTCAGGACCCCAGGATTGAGTAAAAACTAGAAAATAGCTAATCCTAGTACTAGAAAAGCACAAGGGATTATTTGATCATTCGGTTCTTCATATTTCACATGCTTTTTTTTCTACTTTTCCCTTCCTACAGATATTCTGGCTGTATTGAAGGCTTTTTTAAAAACTGAATTCTGTGAAGGAAATATAGGCTTTTGGCTGTCTTGTGAAAACTTCTGAAAAATCCACCCACCCCAGAAGCTATCCTTAAAACCAAGGTAAATATATACAGTCTTCATAGAAAAAACCCCCAAAGAGGTAAGACCAAATTCCTCATTTCAGCATAAAGTGTACACCCTTGGCACCAAGAAGCAACAAAGGAAGTAAAGATATAAGACTAAAGCAAGGGCCAGGGAATCTGAAAAGCTTCCTTTCCTGGTGTCCTGGCTTTCAACTAAGTATCCCCAGACCTGGCAGGTGGAGCTCATCACAGGTTACAGCTTCTGATTTTCACTTTCAAAGAGCAGAGCTCCCTTCTCTAACGAAGGATAATGAGTGATCTTTGTTTCAGATGAGCTTGCTTTCAAACCAAAACTCTTATTATCCAAAATATACAAGAAGCTACAACTCCCAGCTGTACAACTGCCTGGAAAAGGGTGTACAACATGATGTTTTACTTATTTGAAAAGTAGAGTTGCAGAGAGAGGTCTTCCACTCCCTAAATGGCCACAGTGGTCAGGGCTGGGTCAGGCTGAAGCCAGGAGCTTCCTCCAGGTCTCCCATGTAGGGGCAGAGGACCAAGCACTTGGGCCATCTTATGCTGCTTTTCCCAGCAGGGAGTGGGTAAGAACTGGAGTAGCTGGGACTCAAACTGGCATCCATATGGGATGCTAGTGCTGCAGGCATCAGTGTAACTTGCTATGCCACAGCACCAGCCCCAGGTAGAACACTTATCCCTGTTTTTTGGAATCAGAGTTCTACTAGGGCTTGAGTGAAAAACCAGAGATCACCACAGACACCATGGTTGACGAGAAAAAGGGAGCCCCAGAGTAGAGGACATGTTCTGTTTCCTAAGGCAGAAGTCTGTGACTGCCAAAGAGACTGCCATTCAATTGAGTTCTCTCAGAACTATTGATTCCAAGCTAGGTAGTGAGTCAGGAAGCTGGTGACTGTCCAGGAGATGCTTGTATCAGAACAGCTTCCACCACTGTACAGACACAGGCAGGAAATATGTGATCTGAGTGGGGTGGGTCTTGTTGGAAAAGCAGGACTGTGAGATAGAAGATAATGCAATGGAATGCTGTTGACCTAAACTCATTTAAAATCAATAGGTCTGGGATTCTGTGGCCTTAACTACCTAGCTGTATATCTTTCACTAAATCAGTTCATGTTACCACATAGTGGTTTTGAGTCCCAACTAATGTAACATGTTGACTATGTAGAAGAGTACTAAAGTTCTTGTGACTCCATTTCATGCATGCTATTCTTGTGTATTGCTGAACCTGAAATGATGTTTGAATTGTTAAATGGTATATAAAATAGTGAGTGCTTGTGTGTAGAAAACCACAGTGTCTATTACAAGTGCCAAAAACTCTTGAAGGCAGTTAAGCTTTGAAGTGGTCTTTGAATACTTGAATACATTTATTTCGATAAATAATGTCATTGAATACTTGCAGTCCAGGTGTGAGCTGATTTGATGTTGATAACTAGAATTATGACTAACATAAGGGGAAGATCTTTGTAGTAGAGAAGAAGTGTGCATTACTGTGTCTGTGCAGGGAGAACTGACAGCCCCAGAGTTGAGATGAGGGTGGCAAGGAAGATGCTCTTTTCTAAACCTAAGTCACAGCACATCCTTAGACCCACCCAGGGTAAAAATTTTACCCAGGGTAAAAATTACTAACAGAATCTTTTATTAAACATCAGGGTCTTTGATGAGAATAGAACATTGACCTAAATCCCTTTTTGAGGATTAAGAAACAACTAAATAGAAGTGAATTGTACGGAGACAAACACCAATGTTACATTACTCAACTCTCCACTGCACCAATGAAGGAAGAAGACAAATGGGGAATATGGGCCTCCCCCTTTTTTGTCCTCTTTTCTTTGGTTCCAACTCACATGGGCTTCCACAAGACATACATGGAAACTGTTCTCTTTGTGGTCAACACAGATCTCAGAATTTCCCTTATTCATTTGCCTTCACTTGCCTAACAGATTTTGATTATGTTACTTTAGGTAATGAGGAAGGCAACAGAAGTGCACTTTTCTCCCTCATATTTATAACATTTATTTGAAAGGCAGAGTAACAGAGAGGGTGTAGAGACAGACCTTCCATCTACTGGTTCACTCCCCAAAATGATCACAATGGCCTGAGCTGAGCCGATCCAAAGCCAGGAGCCAGGAGCTTCTTTCAGATCTCCCACAGGAATGCAGGGGCTCAAGCACTTGGGCAGTCCTCTGATGCTTTCCCAGGCACATTAGCAGGGAGCTGGATTGAAGTGGATCAGCCAGGACTTGAATCAGTGCCTATATGGCAGTGGCTTTACCCACTGTGCTACAGTGTGGGACCCATATATGTATATATTTCAAAGACTCATTTATTTGAAAGGCAGAGTTAGAGAGGGAGAGGCAGAAGAAGAGAGATCTTTCAACCTCTGGTTCACTCCCCAAATGTCCACAACAGTGGAGGCTGGGCCAAGCCAAAGCCAGGATGTTGAATAGTGCATAATCTCTAGTTATTAAATTGAAAAGGCTGAAGCTGGTACCATGGCATATTGGGTAAAGTCACCACCTGCAGTGCTGGCATCCCATATGGGCACTGGTGCATGTCCTAGCTGCTCCACTTCTAATCTAGCTCCCTGCTAATGTGCCTTGGAAAGCAGCAGAAGATGGCCCAAATACTTGGCTCCTGAATCCATGTGGGAGACCTGAAAGAAGCTCCTGGCTTTGGATCAGCCCAGCTCTAGCTTTTTGCAGGCACTTGGGAGTAAACCAGCAGATGGAATATCTCTTGATGTGTGTCTCTCTGTAACTCCTTCAAAAATAAGCCTTTAAAAAAATAAAGTTTATTGACATGTGCTATGATCCAATCCAGTAAGAGAAGCAATAACTATCACTACCTATATTTTTATCTAATCTAAGTATTGTGTAAACTAAAATATACAATACTAGGAGTATACTATCAGTAATTACACTACTGAGGTGGGGGCTGTAGTGCACAGGTTAATCCTCTACCTGCAGTGCTGGCATCCCTTATGGGTGCCAGGTTCTAGTCCTGGTTGCTCCTCTTCTGGTCCAGCTCTCTGCTGTGGCCTAGGAGGGCAGTGGAGGATGGCCCAAGTGCTTGGGCCCCTGCATCCACATGGGAGACCGGGAAGAAGCACCTGGCTTCTGGCTTTGGATCAGTGCAGCTCCAGCCATTGTGGCCATTTGGGGAGTGAACCAATGGAAGGAAGACCTTTCTCTAACTCTACCTGCCAAATAAATAAATAAAATATTTTTTAAAAGTAATTACCAATACTCAGTGATTATAATTAAAAATTTTAATAACTATATTGATTCTTTTTTTTTTGACAGGGAGAGGTAGACAGTGAGAGAGACAAAGAGAAAGATCTTCCTTCCATTGGTTCACCCCCAAATGGCCGCTATGGCCAGCACTATACCAATCCAAAGCCAGGAGCTGGGTGTTTCCTCCTGGTCTCCCATGCAGGTGCAGGGCCCAAGGACTTGGACCATCTTCTACTGCTTTCCCAGGCCGTAGCTGAGAGCTGGATTGGAAGTGGAGCAGCCAGGTCTTGAACCGGCACTCATATGGGATGCTGGCACTTCAGGCCAGGGCGTTAACTACTGTGCCACAGTGTGGGCCCCAGTCCTAGCAGTTCTATGTTGTTTAGCATTTCGTCTTCAGTGCCAACTGCTAATAATACAGTAGAGTTGTAGAAGACCTGACAGTCATGCAAACCTTACCACAACCTAGTACTGTGTAGAATAAATCCTTTAAATATAAAGACAATCTTATTTCACAGCGGAGGAAGAACTAGAGGGGTAAAATAAGTTGCTAATGTCACTTAGCTCTTTTGGTACAGAAACAAGGAAGGGTCTCAGCTTTATGCCACTTGCCTCAACTAGATGAGCCTGCAATTTTAAAGACACTCATCTTGGGCTCCTTGAGTTTAAATGAATTTTCCAAGGTTACATGACAAAGAAGCACCAAAGCCAGAAGTAAAAATTATTGCTCTCATCTTTCTCTTCCTTATCCACTATGGAAGTCTGATTTACAGTTGTAAATTATTCTAATATCATTTACAACCAAGAAGCATTATTTTTTGCTAACTTTAACAATGAAACTATTTTTAGCCATTGAGGAATTTATTTTAATGGAAGATATAGACATACTTTTTTGTTTTGTTTTTTTAATTGGAGATGCAAAGAGACAAACAAGTAGACAGAGAAGTGGTATTCACCCTCTAGTTCACTGCTCAAATGTCCACAGTGGCCCGGGCTGGCCCAGGAGCAGGGAACCCCATCATCTGAGCCATCACTTGCTAGCTCTCAGGGTTTGCATTTCCAGGGAGTTGGAGTCAGGGGCTGGAACTGGGAATCAAACCCAGAAACTCCAAAATGGGACACAGGTATCTAAACCACAAGGCTACACCCTGGCTTCCAGACTTGTTTTTTCATGAGTCATCTGAAAATGAAAGTTAATTTGGACCTGAAATCAAAGGCTCTGGAGTCCTCAGGTGTGTGTGTCTATGCATGAGAGTTAGTTAGGTTGCCCAAGCAGAGTCTGCAGTTTAGGGAGAACAGCAGAGTGAAACGTGTGTCAGAGGATGTCAGCACTGGAGAGGTGGCTGTGCTCTAGTCAGAGGCTGAGGAGGGCGAGTCCACAGAGAGCAGCAGCACCAAGGGAGTATGCTAGAAGGTAGGGAGAAAAAAGGTTGAAAAACAAATATGTTAAAAAGATTTGTTTATTTATTTGGAAGACAGAGTTATAAAGAAGGTGAGACAGGGATGGGGGAGGGAGAGATCTCCCATCTGCAGATTCACTCACCAAATGGTCACAATGGCTGGGACTGGGTCAGATCAAAGCTCGGATCTGGAACTCCATCCAGGTCTCCCTCATGGTGGCAGGGACTCAAGAATTTGGGTTGTCTGCTGCTTCTCAGATGCACTGCAGAGAGCTGGATGGGAAGTAGCATCACGGGCAATGGATTATCCTAATGCATCACAACACTGGCTCCAACAAATGAAATTAGGTAAAAAAAATTAGGTAAAAAAATTCAAAATGCCAGGGAAACATCAAATAAAATGTCAGGGATGAGCATCGTGGTCAGCAGGTTAAACCACTATTAGGAGGCATATATCATTCTTAAGTGTGAGGATGTGTTTTTTTTTTTAACCACTTTTGTACAAGAGAGTACCAAGATGAAAACTGTTCTCCAAGGAGTCTGATCTGTCACCTCACATAGGATAGACAGAGATTAGAAGAAACTGCAAGACAGATTACAAGTACAGAAAAGAGGAAACAAAAACTAGAATGATAGCATGAGGAAGGAATTGTAATCCATGTTTTGCAAGACCTCAAATCAAATATATGTACTGTGTATAGAAAAATAGAAATAAAAGCAAATATAAGAGCGTTTCAAAAAGTTTGTGGAAAATGAAATTAAAAGATTAGCTTATTCAACAAATTTTGAAATCTATGCATGTGAATGGTCTTCAAAAAGTTCATGGAAAATGCCTATTATAAAAAATGGTACATGATTTCAAAATAATTTTTAAAGAAAATATATTTAATTTTTTATTTATTTGAGAGGTAGAGTTACAGAGTGAGAGGGAGAGACAGAGAGAAAGGTCTTCCTTCTGCTGTTTCACTCCCCAGATGGCCGCAACGGCTGTAGCTGTGCCAAATTGAAGCCAGGAGCCAGGTGCTTCTTCCCAGTTTTCCATGTGGGTGCTGGCGCCCAAGTACTTGGACCATTTTATACTGCTTTCCCAGGCCATAGAAGAGAGCTGGATTGGAAGAGGGACAGCTGGGACTAGAACTGGCACCCATATGGGACGCCAACACTGCAGGTGGAGAATTAACTATTTGCTTATTTTTACAAAAGACAGTTACAGGGGGTGAAAAGGGGAGATACAGATCTTTCATTTTCTGGTTCTCTCCCAAAATGACCACAAGAGCCAGGACTGGCCCAGGCTGAAGATGGGAATCCGAAGTCCATCTGAGTCTCCCATAGGGGTGGTAGGGGCTCTTCTTCTGCCAAGAGCATTAGTAGGAAGCAAAATAGCCAGGACTGCAACTGGCACTCAAATATGGGATGCTGGCCTCACATGTGGCAGCTTACCCTGCTGTGTCACAAAGATGGTCATTCAAAATAAATTCTTGAGGGTTAAGCCACCTTTTGCAGGGCCAGCATCCTATATGGGTAGCAGTTTGAGTCCTGGCTCCACTTCTGATCCAGCTCCCTGTTAATGTGCCTGGGAAAGCAGTGGAAGACAGTCCAAGCGCTTGGGCCCCTATACCATGTGGGAAACTCAGAAGAAGCTCCTGGCTCCAGCCTGGCCATTTGGGGACTGAATCAGCAAATGGAAATCTCTCTGTAACTGACTTTCAAATAAATAAATCTTTAAAAAACATCCTTGTGCACTTAAAAGACCTCTTGCAATCCAAGTGCATGGTTACTTGTTCAGCAAATGCTGATTCAGGTGCAAGAAGTGCTGGTATCAGGGATGCCTTGGTAAAGAAGTAGTGGTTTGGAAAGGTCACTTAAGAGGCCTTTATGTAGAATGCAGGCAGAGGTGTGTTAGAGTTTAATAGATAGTTTTGGTTTAAAAATTACATATTGGGGCTGGTGCTGTGGCCTAGAGGGTAAGTAAGGCCAGCAGTGCCAGCATCCAATATAAGCACTGGTTTGAGGCCTGGCTGCTCTGCTTCCAATCCAGCTCTCTACTGAGGCCTAGGAAGGCAGTAGAAGATGGTCCAAGTCTTTGGGCATCTGCACCCAAATGGGAGACCTGGAAAAATCTGGCTCCTAGCTTTGGATCAGCCCAGCTCTGACCATTGTGACCATTTAGGAAATGAGCTAGTGGACAGAAGACCTCTGTCTTTTTCTCTCTGCTTCTCTGTAACTCTGCCTTTCAAATAAAATAAATCCTTAAAAAAAAAAAAAAACTTAAACTAATTATGTATTAACTTCTAACTGGGAGATCAGTAATTAAGTCAAGGTACAGTTAGTCATTTAGACAGGCATCTAGTCAGCCAGTAATGATGACCTTGTTTCATTTCTAAACACAGAAATTATTTTAAATGGCTTTAGAGATATACTTATCAAAATAACATGTGTAGGACTCCCTGGGGCAGCATGGAGGCTGCGGGGGAATGCAGAACACCTGAACCAGTGAGCCCTGGGCAAAGTGTTATGAAGCTGATACAGACTCCCAGTCTTTAGATGATAGACACATGGTTCACAAATGGAAACAGAAGAAAACTGCCTGAGTAGTATAGTAATAGGAACAGGCACAGAACCCTGGTGTTCCTGGGAATGGTCCTTTTGGTCCTCTGCCATTACTTCCCCTTAGCAACAGGCAGAGCCTGCAGCCTTCTGCCACCTACCCTCTCCCCACATAAAGGAAGAGTTGGAGGGGCCTATGGAAGTGGTGCATCTTGGGAGGCTGAATCTCCAGAAGAGAGGGCAGAGCAGGTACGGAGCTCACCTGGCAGTGCCTGGGGACAGTTTCCCCACTACTGCATTTTAATGGGGACAGCAAAACCCTTACCATCCCCCCCCAACACACATACACTGCAGAGGCTTAATTGGTGAATCCTTCCAGACAACAGTGATTGGGCCAGGAGCTAAACACAGCAACTTCCTCTAGAACTGTGCTGGGGGAACAGTTCCCACTCAGATGGAGGGAATGGGGACAGGCTACACCCCCCCACCAAACACAGGTCAGGTCATAAGGCTCTCACCAGCTAGCAGCTCTCTGGTCTCACCTCCCTAGTCTTTGTAGCTGACAAGCTCTTCCCAAGCTTGCTGCCTGGGAGAGATACACTCAGATGTCACTTTCATGGAAAACCTAGGAGTTATTTTTTTTAAGATTTATTTATTTCTTTTAAAGAGTTACACAGAGAGAGAAGGAAAGGCAGAAAGAGGGAGAGGGAGAGAGGGAGAGGCCTTCCATCTGCTGTTTCACTCCCCAGTTGGTTGCAATGGCTGGAGCTGTGCCAATCCAAAGCCAGGAGCCAGAAGCTTCCTCTGGGTCTTCCCACACAGGTGCAGGGGCCCAAGGACTTGGGCCATCTTCTACTGCTTTCCCAGGCCACAGCAGAGAGCTGGATCAGAAGTGGAACAGCCAGGACTAGAACTGCCACCCATATGTGATGCTGGCACTGCAGGCAGTGGCTTTATCCATGACCCCACAGTGCCAGCCCCAACCTAGAAGTTCAAGTTGATATAGTGGACAGCACACTGTGGACCCCAAGTCTAACATAACCATGGGAAATGCTAATAGATTGTGTCACAGGCTGAGGGAGGTGACAGGCATGCTCTGCTGCAGAGCTGTGATGTAGGAGAAGGGACTCCAGACCAGGAGAAAGGGGACCCTGGGGTTCCCCGCCCTTCCTCTCCCCTCAGTGACCACTCTCCAGAACACCTCTTCTCTGTGGCCACAGACAGCTCTGAAAGCAGTGTCCTGGGGCAGGGAGGGAGGGTTGCAGGGAAGATCTCTGAGTAGTTGGTCCAGAGGGAGCATTCCTCTTAAAACATTACAGTCCTGTCTGCACCCACTCCGCTGGCCTTGATGGCCATTTGTCTATTAATGTCCCACTTCAGATGATACCTCCAACCTTTGCTATTGGACAGGAGGTGATTGGCAAGAAAATTCAACCTACAGTTTTAAAAGATTTATGTATTAGAGAGGACTTCCAATCACTGGCTCATTCCCCAAATGTCTGCAAAGCCAGGGCTGGGCTAGGCTGAAGCTAGGAATTCCATCCTGTTCCCTGACACGGGTGTCAGGAGCTCACATACTTAGGTTATCACCATTGCTTCCCAGGTGCGTTAGCAAGAAGCTCAACTGGAAGCAGAGGTGGGACCTGATTTCAGGTCCTCCAATATGGGCCATGGGCATCCCAAGTGGCAGCTTAACCCACTGTACCATAACACCCTCTACTTTGATATTATTTATTTATTTACATATTTATATGCTTATTTATTTGAGACACAGAAAGAGACCTTCTATCTGCCATTTCACTCTCCAAAGGCCTGAAATCTTTAGGTTTGGGCCACACTGAGGCTGGGATCAGAGAACTCAATCTGGTCTCCCCACATCTGCTGCCTCCCAGGTTGCACATTAGCAGGAAGTTGGAATTGCAAGTGTGCCAAGACTTGTGCCAGGCACTTTAATTTGGGATGAAAGTTTCTCAAGAGCCGTCTTAACCACTGGGCCAAGCACTCACCCCCCACCTCAGTTTTTAAAGAAAGACAAGGGATTCCATTCTCTTTCTATTACCCATAAATAAGAGTATGGATAATCTCAATTGCTTGCTCCAAGCCTAATTCCTTTTGCCACAAAGAGAATCAACTTCAGATAATGATAGTGCTGTGAGTCACAGAGTGGAGGTGAAAAGAGCCCATGTTCTCACTGACATCTCCAGCCATGGAATTTGTCGAGCCCAGGACCATTGTGTCTGACTCTCCTTCCTCATTGTTCAAGCTGGTTGGAGATGGGCTTTTAGTGACCTGAACTCAAAAACATCCCAGTGAAAACACCATGTACTCTCTACAAGATGTTTGTGAGAAGGATTTTGAACTAAACTATCCACGGTCACCTAATAGGCCACTAAAGAGTTGGACTCATAATTTTGTCTTAGTACAAGGTGTCCTAACTGAGGACAAAGCCACCAGGATTTCCTCTGTTTGATTCATCTTACATTTGAGGAATTTATTACAGTGCCTAAAAAGGGGTGCAGGAACCTCAGTTTTCCCACTCAGCTGTGTGGCCCTGAGAAAGGTATTTAGATTCTATGGGCTCCACTTTCTCACCTGCCCATGGAGAGTATCACAGTGCTTGTTTAGAGGGTTATTGTCGGTATCAAAGGAATAAAATGACTCGTGTGTTTTAGAGTTTATGCCAGCTATGAGTAGCACACAAAGTAAATATTTAAAAGTGTAGCTTAGGGGCCAGCATTGTGGTATAGTGGGTTAAATCACAGCCTATGATAGGCATCCCATAGGGTGACAGTTCTAGTCTTGGCTGCTCCACTTCTGCTGGAGCTCCCTGCTAATACACCTGGGAAAGCAGTGCAGAATCCAAGTACTCAGGTCCCTGCACCCAGGTGGGAGGCCTGGATGAAGCTGCTAGCTCACAGTTTCAGCCTAAGTCCTAGTAGCTGCAGCTATTTGAGGAGTGAACCAGCAGATGGAGGATACCTCTCTCTGACTTTTCTTTCTCTGTAACTCTGCCTTTTAAATAAATAATGTCTAAAAAATAAAACCACCTGTAGCTTAACACTTCTCTCACATATAAGGATTCAAAGATATTCATTCCAGGAGGGGCTCCTTTGCCTTGTTGCCTCATCCATAAGGTTCCCTCATGGGACCAAATGGTTCCTGCAGCTCCAGTCACCTGCTCTCCATCCCATCCAGAAGGACAATAGAATATTTCCTTGGGTCAGGCATTTCACCTCGCAGATAAGATGCACCTTTCCCATATCAGAGTGCCTAGCTTTGACTCCTGGCTGCAGCTGCCAATTCCACCTTCCTGGTAAGGTTCACCCAGGGAGTTACCAGTGATGACTCAAGTCATTGGGTCCCTTTCATCCCCATGGGAGAAATGGATTGGGTTATTTGCTCCTGATTTAGGGCTAGTCCCGTCCCAGCCCTTGTAGACACTTGAAAAGTGAACCAGCAGATGGGAGCTTTCTCCATGTCTACCTGTCTCCTTCTCTTTGCCTCTCAAATAAATAAAATTTTTAAAATACATTTCCTGGGAGTCACACATCATGGCAGCAGATGTGCCCAACAGAAAAAAATCAAGGAATCTGTTATGGGAGATGGGGAGGAAGTATCTAGCTTCTGCTGCCCCTGCAGAGGATGAGCCCAGTGATGTGGAATGGAGGTAGTATCCATACAGGGCAGGTGTTCTCTTTAAAAATCTCCACTCAGCCCAACACTCAGTCCCCAGTCCTCTGTCATCATATCCTTTAGGCTCATCAAGCATCCATTTATGCTGTAACTGAGCTAACATACTGTATAGACACACAAAATCTGGGTACTTTCACTATGAAGCCATGGTTGCCAAGTCACTGCCTATGAAGCTGCACCTGGTTCACAGGAAGCACTCAGCGAATCTTTGAAATTACTATCCTTGTAGTTAAAGAATTAGTTTCAGGCTAGCACTGTGGCATAGTGGGTAAAACCACCGCCTGCAGTGCTGGCGTCCCATAAGAACAGCAGTTTGAGTCCTGTCTGCTCCACTTCCAATCCAGCTCTCTGCTATGGCCTGAGAAAGCAGTAGAAGACAGCCCAAGTCCTTGAGTCCCTGCACCAATGTGGGAGACCTAGATGAAGCTCTGGACATTGTGGCCATGTGAGGAGTGAACCATTAAATGTAATACCTCTCTCTCTGCCTCTGCCTTTGAAACAAATGAAATAAATCTTAAACTAGTTCATTTTTTTTTTAATCAGGATCAGGAGGAATGGAGCTTGAATTCCTCCTGTACCAGTTATCAGCTGTGTGACCCTTGACAAGTCCTTAAACCACTCTATGTAGCAGCCCTGCTTATGTGTTTGAGAGCTGCATTTAGCTAGTTGCTTCAGGCATTCCTTTCTAAACTCAACATTTGTTTATAAATTTGACTTTTCTGTAACAAGTCTTGTAGGTCACAGCACTGTGATGTTCTTGTCACTACCTGAGAAAATGTTTCTCAACCTTATTCTTTTGTGTTCTGATACAAAGAACATGTCTTGGCAAGTAGTTGAGGCTCCAATAAACCAGAGGGATGCTCAGACAAAATAACAAACAGCCTAAAAAATATGCAAAACAGCTTAATCTAAATGTGCTCATCTTCCTTGGAGAGGTAAGGCAGCTAACTTTTATGATCATATGGCTTGGAAACATAAAAATAACTTTTTCATAAAAGGCCAAATCCATGTAACATGAAATAGAGAAGATGGTAGACAGATAATTTAGGTTTGTTATTGTATGCATAGTTATATGGTAATCCAATCTAAGTATGAATAAGATATGATTGAATGGGTTCAGTCAATTCATTTTTTATAATGAAAAGTTTAAGGATAGATCAATGTTTCCAGTAAAATCATGTCTGCTTTTGTTAGAATGAGAATGGAAGGGAGAGAGGGGAAGGAGAAAGAAATAGTGTCTGTATTTGTAGGAAGCTTGGGAATCACAGCTCCAGTGAAGGAGTGAGAGTCCAGTCTGGGTGTTGTAGAGGAAGGTGCATTTCCCTCTCCCATGTCCCCCATTCAACCCATGGGAGAGGAAGCTGAGTGCAATTAGAACATATCTGATTGTCTTCTAGAGTTTGCTCTGAAGTTATCGAAGTTGCTCCTTGCCCCTTTCCATGATTAATGGCTCATCAGGTGAAGACTAATTAGCAATGTGGTGAGTAGGTGCTCTCCTTTGGGAGATGCAATTTTCCCTACAACATGCATTGCCAGCAAGTTATCTAAGCATTAATCAAAACCTAAGTAGGAATAACAACAAAGTACTCACAAAAAAGTGTCCAGTAAATCCAAGCTTGTAAAGTTACTCAGACATCTAAGTACACAATCCTATGCAAGGGCCCCCTGATCAAAAGAACATATCTCATTCCCTTGTCACAGCTCTAACATTCTGTTTCTCATTTGTTATTGTGGCCCAGGTAAATGGAGTCTTACAGTAACATGCAAGCATTAGCAATATAAGATTGGAATTTCACAAAGAACAGCTCAGGGAGAACAGAATTTATACATCCAGAGTCTAGAACCCAAAAGGTTTTACAAGACCCAAGATGTTAGCAGTAAACGAAAGGCCTGGGGAAAGTGTTCTGAATGCATTACAGTTAGCAATGAAGTTTTTGTGTAGAAATAACAGCAAACTTATTTCAAATGGCTGAAATGTTAACACCAGAAAAAAAGAGAACTTCGAAAACTTTTTGCATGCATACAGAAACACAGAAAACACATTCAAAATCAAGATCTTGCACTGTATACCCTGAAACTCTTAACCAATGCAAACAGGAAGATGAACTGTACCTGTATCTTTGTGTAGAATCAAGAAGGAAGGACTGTCTGTTGCTCAACCACCTACATCCACACCTGAGCAGCTTCTGGACCTGTAGGGAAGATGTTTTAGAAAGGGAAATATGTGATCAATGCCATATTTCTGACACCCCCACCTTCCTTATGAGCACAGAAGCCATCATTTTCTTCCCCTCAAAGTACTTGTCTTCCCCAGACACAACTGATAGCATTTGTTTCCTATTCTTTTGTCAAAAAAAGAGGCCCCAGATTTCAAGATTTTGTTTTATAAGTCTATACCTAGAGTCCTCAGCGCCTGGGTTATTTTTGCTCAATTCCATGCAAATTGAGTTTACAGTTCTGGTGTATGGGAAATGTTGCCAAATTAGCATCAACAACATACTATCTTTTTTTTAAGGTTTATTTTATTTATTTGAAAGACAGAGTTACAGAGAAGGTACAGACAGAGAGCGAGGTCTTCCATCCACTGGTTCACTCCCCCAGATGACTGCAACAGCCAGAGCTGCACTGATCCGAAGCCAGGAGCAAAGAGCTTCCTCCAGGTCTCCCACATGGGTGCGGGGGCCCAAGGACTTGGATCATCTTCTACTGCTATCTCAGGCCATAGCAGAGAGGTGGATTGGAAGAGGAGAAGCCAGGACTAGAACCGGCACCCATATGGGATGCCAGCACTTCAGGCCAGGGCTTTGACCTGCTGCACCACAGCACCAGCCCCAAAATATTTTCTAAATCAGAAAGATTTGACTGGAATAATGATCGTGTTTCTTTTCATTTTTTTTCTTTTTTTTTTTCCTGGATTTGCATTCTGACAATTTATTTACTCAAATATTTGGCCTTACTTGAATATGTAGGTGATTTTTAGTGAAATGTTACATAATTTCTAAGAAGAATGAGAATTTACTTTAACTGGAGTACCTAATGGAAAGCAGTGTGCAGTACATTGCACGTGTTCCAGCCCACATTTAGTTAACTGGTAAGACGGGCAAACAAGGCCTGAAGGCCGGAGCCGGCCTTGCCTCAACAAAAGGCCACAGCGCAGTCCACGCTCCCCGATCTCCCTCCGTCCTCTCCACACGACCTGGGGAGAGGCGGACTGCGCGCACACAGACGGAGAGGAGGCTCTGGAGGGAGCCAAGGCCGCTGGTGCAGGTATGGGGCCTGTCGCCCGTGTCCGGACCCGGCCCAGCCCTCAGCGGTGGGGTCCGCGGATGGAAGAGCTCACTGGGGGGAAGTCCAGGTCCCTCTGTAGCTGGTTCTGACAGGATCCATCCGCCCACCGCCCCTTCTGGGAAACCTGGCCCCACACACTCACCACTTCCCGCTCCCGAAGCCTCCGGCTTCCTCTTCTCAGAGCAGAGAAGGCCGAGCCACCGCAGGGATGCTCTTCCCACTGTAGTCTGGACATCACTAGGACACAGGGATCTCGCGAGATGATGAAGTGCTCCACCGCCCTCACCGGGGGGCCCCTGATTGGACAGCTGCAAAGCCAACGGGCATGAGGGGCGTCACAAAGACCATAGCCAATCAGCACGCTCGCTGGCTCAGTGGGCGTGGGGAGGTTGTTGCCAAGCAACCGGAGTGCTGGACTGGTTTGGGTGCCTGATTTCCAGGCGGGGTCACTGTGGCCTCAGGGCTCTCAGGACTTGCAGAGTTCCTGAGCTGCAGAAGCTGCTCAAGGTGAGTCACTGCTTACCGCGGATCATAGACTTCTGATCTTGTGTTTCTTCATATCCCGAACGATTTCTCCTTTGGGAAGTTTCTGTGATGTTCCTTTGAACAGTGTTTAAAGATATTGCGTGGTTAATCCTCTTGGTCCATTTCTCTTGTAGATAACGTGTTTTCTAGTCTGTCTTTTGTCTTTTTAATATTTCCTATGTGTTTCTTGCTGTTAATAATATTTAAAAAAGGCTTATTATTTGAAAGGCAGAGTTACAGAGAGAGAGAGATAGGGAAAAAGAGAACGGTCTTCCATCTGCTGGTTCACACTCCAGATGGCCACAAAGGTCAGAGCTGCACCAATCTGAAGCCAGAAGCCAGGAGCTTCTTCCAGGTCTCCCACGCAGGAGCAGGGGCCCAAGGACTTGGGCCATCCTCCACTGCTTTCCCAGGCCACAGCAGAGAGCTGGGTCAGAGTGGAGCAGCTGGGACTGGAACCGGCGCCCATATGGGATGCCCCGGTCATGAAATTTTACCCAGTCATCTCGATACCCTCACTTGTCAGTTGTATGTAGTTTGGGATGACATTGTATTGTTGTATGTAATGGTGTCATCTGGGTACATTGACAGAGTTCCTGGTTTATTTAGGGTTGGTGCTTGCTCTTTTTTGTTGTTGGATTTCCCTGTTAAGAGAGATGGGGGAGAAGGCAGGCATGGCTAGGTCTGTTCCCAGGAGAAAAGCTTTCACTGATCTTGTGTTAAGTAGTTTGCTGTAGGTCCATTTTAAACTATCTTGATCTCATACAGGAAGTCTCTCTTTTTTGCAGTTTTGCCAGAAGTTGATTTTTTTTTCCATCTGGATACTGAATTTTGTTAAATGCTTTAACACTTAATCTAAATGATCATGTAATTATCTCACATTTTCAACCTACCTGGATGATTTACAAGGTTTGTTTGACAGTGTTGAATGCCCTTTACTTTTTAATGTGTTTCACTTGTTATTGACCTGAAGTAGGCAGGCATACAGGTTGGAGTTGATCTGATTTGTGAACTGGAAGACCATGCCCCTGTGTGACCTCATGCTCCTACCTGATGCCTTGGCCATGCCCTTGTGTGGCCTCATTCCCCTGGGTTAAAAGCCTGAGGCACAGTGTGCCCAGGCTGCTCTTTTTCCCTGGTGTCTTGCTAGGAAGGGGCTTGCTGTAGCCCCACGCCTCCAGGGCACATGGCCTTCGGGCCATGTGCTCTGGGCTTCCTGGCCTAGATGCTCTTCCATATGGCTGGTTCCTGGTGCTCGGTAGGAACCCCTAATTACCTCTTTTTCTTAAATAAAGCTCTTACTCTCCTATGCATCTTTCTTACTAAATAAAAGCTTAAAACGTACCATGCTGCCTTGTTTATCTGTGCCGGTATTTAGAATTCTTCTCTAAATATTAGGCAAGAACCCTCTTGGGCTTATTAATATCGGGGATTTAGTAATAAGCCCGTGGTAAAATCGTAAGGCACCCCAAATTCTGGTAGTACATGTGGCACCCCGGCTAGCATTTCTATGGAACTTTAAGGGGCCACGTTTTAGTGTGAATTTTGGGGGGTCTTGTCCGATATCAGACCTACAATATTTTTCTATATGGTTGAATTCATATAATTTTTTGCTCAAGATATCACCTGTTTATGAAACAGAAGCTCATTAATTTCATAACCTGATGTTTTTGGCATTATATATATATAAAACACTGACTTCCCAAAAGTAATTCAAATATATTCTCTGTTTTTTTCTACTTGGAAAGAATTTGGGAAATTTAATTTTTTTTTCTTTCTTAAAGGTTTAGAATATTCCGTATGTTTGGGCCCAAAATTTTACTTGTGGGACTTTTGGTTGGTTGGCTTTTCAAAAATTTGATCATCTTATTTAAGTATGTAGAAGTTTTTCTGTTTCATGTGAAGGACTTCTGAAAATTTACCTGCTAAAAAACTAGGAAGTTTCAAGAAAGGTCAGTTAGTTTCTGGGTGAACAACCCTGACAATGGTCATGCCATTTTAACTACCCCAGCACCATCTTAGGGAACTCTAGTAAAACATTCCCTGGAAATTGGGCCGAAACCATAAGTCAAGGGCAGGCAGCTGCAGTTTGAGATAATGGCGCCAGATAAAGGCATGGGAAGCACCCAACCGCCCCTTATCTGTGGGTCCCGGCAGACGGCAAAAGTATGCAAGGTATTTTCTGCATGCCCCCACCCCATTGTCTTATTGAAACCCTGTAACCACGCTTTTTTCTGCTTCTGTATCCCCCGCTTCTGCTATCTCCCAGGTATATAAGCGCCCCCCAGACACTACTACGCACGCCTCTCTCCTGCCTCCCATTGAGTTGGGTCTGGAGACGGCGTCCGCGAGCGCTCATGAAATAAAGCCGCCTCTTGCATTTGCATCGTCTGGTCTGAGGATTTTTGAGTCTGGGGTCGCAATCTAAAGGGCCCAGCGGGGATTAGGGTCCTTCATTTGGAGGTCCCACCGAGATTTGACAACCCACGACTCAAGCCCTCAAAAGGCCAGCCGGAGATAAGGTAATCCCCCTCTCTGTGTAAGTGTCGTGTGTGTTTGTCTCGATTAGCGGCGCCTTCTGAGATTGTGCCTGTACAGGACCTGTATCTGTATCGGACCAGTGGGGGAGACAGACGTGTCCTAAGATCCCTGGTCTTACCTTGGAGGATGCTCCAACAGTGTTTTGGGGGGAAGGAGAGAGACCACGTCTTTCTCCTTCCCGGGGAGAGCCTGGCTATCGTGCCGCTCCCGTCTGAATATTTGAGTTTTCTGGTTTGTCGTGCCGTGGTTGTATGTGTTGTGTCGTTTGTTCTTTGTGTGTCTGTGTTTTTATTTTTATCTTCCCTGACTTTTTCCTTTTGAGACTATGGGACAGAAATTAACCACCCCCCTAAGTTTGACTCTAGGACGTTGGAAGGAGGTGCAGGAACAGGCTTATAACTAGTCCGTGGAAGTGAGGAGGCGAAAGTGGGTGACACTGTGTTCCTCGGAGTGGCCTACTTTCAACGTAGGATGGCCTTCTAACGAGTCTTTTTCCCATAGTCTCATCCTGCAGGTGAAAGACCGAATCTGCAAACCTGGTCAAGAAGAACACCCGGATCAGGTCCCCTACGTTACAGTATGGGAGGACCTGATATCGGAGCCGCCCTCTTGGGCTTCTCCCTTCTTGCAGGACAAGAAGGACATAAACCGCCCCCTCCTTCGGTTGTCCTGATGACTCCAGTCCCCACCCTGCGCCGGCGCCGCCCCCTACCTTTCCTGCCGTCTCTACCTTGTATCCCTTACAGGAGCTGAGAGAACAGAAGCCTCGGAGACCCTCCCCCCCTTGCTGCCGGACAGCCAGGGGGAGCTCCTGATGCTGGACCCTCTTCCTCCCTATGGACGTCAAGCAGCGAGGCACCCGCCGTCAGACTCTACCATGGAGTCTGAGGAGGGAACAACTCCCACTCCCGCTGACCCATTCTCATCACCCCCAAGCAGCCAATTGCGGTTGCATAGGGAAAGAGGGGAGGGGGGTGGTGGGGAATGGTCTTCCCAGGCTTTTCCCCTGAGGACAGTAGCTGGACAGATACAATATTGGCTGTTTTCCGCCTCTGACCTGTATAACTGGAAAACATATAACCTGTCTTTTTCACAGGATCCACAAGCCCTGACCGGACTCATAGAGTCTATTTTACTAACACATCAGCCTACCTGGGATAATTGCCAGCAGCTCTTGCAGACTTTACTAACCACTGAAGAAAGGCATAGGGTTTATTTGGAAGCCCGTAAAAACGTGCCAGGAAACGACGGGTGACCCACGCAGCTTCCAAATGAGATAGATAAGGCTTTCCCCTTGACTAGGCCTGACTGGGACTTTAACACCGTGGCGGGAAGGGAAAGACTCAGACTCTACAGCCAGATTCTCCTGACCGGTTTGAGGGGAGCGGGGAGGCGCCCCACGAATCTGGCAAAAGGTTAGGGCCATTGTGCAGGAAAGCAAGGAAACCCCAGCAGGATTTTTAGAAAGACTGATGGAAGGGAACAGGATGTACACCCCCTTCGACCCTCTGGCCCTGGACCGGCAGTCCGAGGTCATCATGTGCTTTATTGGACAGTCGGCCCCTGACATCCGGGTGTGCCTTCAGAGGCTGGAGGGGCTTCAGGGGTATATATTGCCTGATTTAATAAAGGAAACGCCCGAGGAAAGGGAAGACAGGCTAAGGCGGGAGCAGGATCGAAAGAAAAAAACGGAGGGAGAAGCGTAGAGGGAAGGAACTGACTAGGATCCTGGCCACCGTAGTTTCCAAAGCAGAGCAAGGGAGGACCAGGTCAGGAAGGGACCCGGGAGACCGGCAAAGGCCCCGTCTTGACCGAGAACAATGCGCGCTGGGCAAAAGAGTGCCCGAGGAAACAATCTCGTCTGAGATCCGTTCCTGTACTATCTCTAGAGAATGAAGACTAGGAAGGGGATCCAGTGGTGCACGACTGCCATCAAGTCCTTGCTGAAATCCACGGGACTCGAGCCGACCTGACTGACATTCCCCTGCCAAATGCGGACCAACCTGGTATACCGACGGGAGCAGCTTCCTGCAAGACAGCAAGAGAAGAGCCAGGGCAGCGGTGGTGGACGGCCGGACAAGGTCAGTAGTCTGGGCTTCTGCCCTGCCCCCCGGAACCTCCACTCAGCGGGCAGAGCTGATCGCTCTGACCCAAGCACTCTGCGCAGCCAAGGGAAAGCGGGTGAACATCTACATGGACAGCAGGTACGCTTTTGCCACTGCCCATGTCCATGGGGAAATCTATAAGCGAAGGGGGCTCCTGACCTCCATGGGAAAGAACATTAAAAACAAACAGGAAATTTTAAACCTCCTAGAGGCCCTGCACCTGCTGTGAGAACCTAGTATCATCCACTGCTTGGGCATCAGAAAGGAGGGGGTCCCGTGGAGGAGGGCAATCGGCTCGCAGACAAAGTGGCTAAAGAGGCAGCCTTGACTAGCCAACTATTGGCTGTAAAGGACTCTCTTAATGCAAGATGGACAAGGGTATTTCATCATTGGACTGGACACTCTCCTTCGACAAATTACTGAGGCCTGTGTACCCTGTGCTAAAATAAACCCCAAGCACCTCAAACCCCCAGAGGGGGCCAGGATCAGAGGGGCACGACCTGGCGTAAACTGGGAGGTAAATTTTACAGAGATTTGCCCCGGCAGGTATGGAGTTAAATATCTTCTAGTATTTGTAGACACCTTCTCAAAATGGACAGAAGCCTTCCTGACCAAGAAAGAAACCACGCTGGTAGTAGTCAAGAAAATCCTAAAAGAAATATTCCCCCGATTTGGACTACCAAAGGTACTGGGGTCAGACAACGGGCCGGCTTTCATCTCCCGGGTAAGTCAGATGGTGGCACAGGTGTTGGAAATAGAAAGTTGCATTGTGTTTATAGGGTAAGTCAGATGGTGGTACAGGTGTTGGAAATAGAGTAAAAGTTACATTGTGCTTATAGACCGCAGAGCTCGGGTCAGGTAGAAAGAATGAATAGAACTCTTAAGGAAACTTTAACAAAACTGGTCATGGAGACTGGCACTAGGGACTGGGTCAAACTGTTACCTATGGTGCTGTTCCGGGTTCGAAACACCCCCTCAGCCTTTGGCTTGATGCCCTATGAAATCCTGTATGGGGGGGGCCCCCACCCATTGCTGATCTGTTAGGTCCCAGCATTGATTCCTATGCTACCTCCCCTGGCTTGCAGACGCGGCTACGCGCTTTGCAACTAGTCCAGGAGTATGTCTGGAAGCCACTAGCAGCAGTCTGTCAGCCCCAGAACATGGGAACTCCACACACCTTCCAGATCGGGGACCAGGTCTACGTGAGGAGACATCAGGTGAAAAGCCTCGAACCTCGCTGGAAAGGACCCTTCACCGTACTTTTAACAACTCCCACAGCGGTCAAGGTGGACGGCATAGCTGCCTGGGTGCACGCCGCACACATCAAGAGGGCAATTCCAGAGTCCCCAACGGAGGATCAGACCCCGAGACAACCGGAAACGTGGAAATTGCAACGCACACAAACCCCTTAAAGATAAGACTCTTTTTAAAACTGTGTAATACTTGAGACAACTGTAATAGTTTAATTAGAATCTGTTTTGCTGTTATTTGAGAGCCTTTACCCTTCCTTTCAATACCATCCCCTGGCTAAAGTTCATTCCAGAGGGGATGCAGATTTGGATGTAATCTCTCTGCCCCAGGCATTGCAGAAAACTGCTGGCTCTGCTTACACCAGGGACCTCCCCTCCCTCTTGCTGTTTTCCTGCCACTTAATAATACCCTTGGGTTTAATAGCTCTGTTAATTGCCCTCCCGCACAGCCTTTCCCTGTCCTTCCTGTTCCAATGGCCTAAAAATGATTCCTTTAACATTAATATGGCCTATACCATTTTACCGGCAAGTTGGACTGGTAGCTGTGCATATGCTATGCTTCTGTCCAATGTAGACATTATTAGTGGAGATACCCCTGTCCCGATTCCTTCCTTCGATTATATTGCAGAAAGACAAAAACGAGCTGTACAATTCATTCCTATATTGGCTACATTGGGAATTTCCACAGCTATGGTTACAGGATCCGCAGGACTGGGAGTTGCGGTCCAAAACTATAAAGATTTGTCCCAACAACTTATTAATGGTGTACAATCCCTATCCTCCACCCTTCAGGACCTCCAACACCAAATCGATTCCCTAGCAGAAGTGGTCTTACAAAACTGTAGGGGCTTAGACTTGCTTGCCGCCGAACAAGGAGGTATTTGTTTGGCTTTGTAGGAAAAGTGCTGTTTTTATGCTAACAAGTCCGGCATGGTTCGCGATGATCTGGAGCATCGATCTGGAGCATCGCCGCCATGCCATGGCTAAAAACCCCCTGTGGACAGGATTCAATGGACTGCTTCCTTACTTGCTACCACTTCTAGGCCCCATTGCTGGTTTGCTTGTTACACTATCTGTGGGTCCTTGTATTTTTAATAAGCTGATGTGGTTTGTTCGTGAACGCCTTTCAACCTTTCAGGCTCAGAGTGCTAAAAACCGCGGAATTTAGCCTGTAAATTTTAGGATTAAAATTTGTACAAAAACAAAAAGGGGGGGAATGAACAACCCTGACAATGGTCACGCCATTTTAACTACCCCAGCACCATCTTAGGGAACTCTAGTAAAACATTCCCTGGAAATTGGGCCGAAACCATAAGTCAAGGGCAGGCAGCTGCAGTTTGAGATAATGGCGCCAGATAAAGGCATGGGAAGCACCCAACCGCCCCTTATCTGTGGGTCCCGGCAGACGGCAAAAGTATGCAAGGTATTTTCTGCATGCCCCCACCCCATTGTCTTATTGAAACCCTGTAACCACGCTTTTTTCTGCTTCTGTATCCCCCGCTTCTGCTATCTCCCAGGTATATAAGCGCCCCCCAGACACTACTACGCACGCCTCTCTCCTGCCTCCCATTGAGTTGGGTCTGGAGACGGCGTCCGCGAGTGCTCGTGAAATAAAGCCGCCTCTTGCATTTGCATTATCTGGTCTGAGGATTGTTGAGTCTGGGGTCGCAATCTAAAGGGCCCAGCGGGGATTTGGGTCCTTCAGGAACTGCTGGAGGCTATGTTTCACTCCTGAAGGAGCTCATGTAGAATGGCAGCATCACCAGCAATGTGCACCTGGCACCCTGGGCTCAACAGACTCAACAGGCTTCATTATGTTGTTCTTTGAAATTAACAAACTTCCCCAGCAACTTCCAGAGGCTTAAAAATTGAGTAAAAAGGGGTGTTTGCACCTGCCCAGTTTCCCAGTTGTCTTAAGAGTGTACGCTTGCTGCTGCTGCTGCTGCTGCTAAGCCAGCACCCAGACCTGATAATGGCCATCTCCATGGTCCATCTGCACATCCTGCTTGGTGCTGCATGCCCTATCAGCTTTGAAAAGCAAACAGCAACAGGTGTACTCATACAGGACCACAGAGGAGGATGGCATCACTGATCTGGGCACCCCCTGGGCTCTGCCAGTGCAACCCTGGAAACTCCTGGTCTTTTCCAGTCTCCATGACTTCACCTGTTCCACATGTGCTATGGTGGACATTATGTAGAGGGTATCCTTACACACCAGCTTCTCTCACCTTTTAAAAATTAGACTCTAGGGTTTGGCACTAGGCCTGAGGTGCCAGCATCCTGTATGGGTACAAGTTCGAGTCCCAGCTGCTCCAATTCCAATCCAGTTCCCTGCTGATGGCCTGGTAAAGCAGTAGAAGATGGCCCAAGTGCTTGGGCTCCTGCACCCACATAGGAGTCCTGGAAGAAGCTCCTGGTTCCTGGCTTTGAATCAGCTCAACCCAGCCATTGTGGTCATTTGGGGAGTAAACCTGTGGATGGAAGACCTTTATCTCTGTCACTCCCTCTCATGGTCTGCAACTCTACCTCTCAAATAAATAAAATCTTTCAAAAAAAGAAAATTTACAGAATTTTCATCCAGTTGATGAAGACACAATGAAAAAGTTAACCATATTGGGCTTTTGTTCTCTGTACTAAGATTGGCTTACACTACAACATCATTGATGTATATATGACATAGAAATAAAAGATAAACAATGGAGGGCTGGCACTGTGGCATAGCAGGTAAAGCTGCATTCTGCAATGGCTGTGGCTGGGCCAGGCAAGCTTCTTGCAGGTCTGCTACTTGGGTGGCAGTGGCCCAAGGACTTGGGCCATCAGCTGCCTTCTCAGGCACATTATCAAGGAGTGGATCAGAAGTGAAGCAGCCAGGTCATGAATCAGCACTCATTAGGGATGCTCACACTTCAAGTGTCAGTGAAACCTTTTATGCCACAGTACTGGTCCTGGTTTTCTTTATTTAGAATTGTTTAATTTTATAATTATTTTATCAATCGTTTCTTTTTTCAATTTTTGATATATATTGTTCTCATTTTCAATTCATTTTATCTAGTATGTATTCCCATTTAGTTTCATAAAATTTAACATGAGAATGATTTAGCAGTGTGCATTGTTTCTGTAACTTTTAAATTTTCATGAAACTTTAAGAAATTATAAGAATAGTATCAAGTGTTCTTGGTTACCCATTACCTAGATTTACAAGTTAATCCCTGAAATTGCTTGTTCTCTCTACAGGCGCATCACACACAAACACACACTATACTTGTTTTATCTCTATTGTTTGGAAGTGAATTGCAAAGTTTTTGCCACTTTCCCCTTCAACTGTTCACTATATAATATTTTCTAAGAATGAGAGTATTCTCAATTCATAATACAGTAATTAAGAAACTATAACAGTTTGATAATAGTGTTACTTATCCCCAAACTCTATATCTGAGTTTTCCACTCATTCCAGTAATGTCCTTTACAGCAGTTTACTCTCTTCTATGTACCACTCCTGTTCCCATTTAGCATCACACATTGAATTTAGTTACCAAGAATTGTTGTCTTTCTTTTTATTTCATTAACTGGATAAGCCAGTTAACTTGGATTTGCCTTATGATTCTCCACACCACATTCAGGTTGTGATTTTGTGTCAGAACTACCCCATAAGTGATATTGTGTCCTTCTCAGCACATTGGATCAGGAGATACATGATGTTGACTTGCTCTTTCTTTGGAGATGTTAATTTCATAATTTCTTAAGGTGATACCTATCATGTTTCTCTACTGTGGAATTGGTAGTTGTCTATTTGTAATAAATAGTGGTGAAATACTTTGAAACTGTAATTAAATTATTAGGAAAATTTCAGCCATCCATTTTAGTATTTATTGATAATTATTGTCTGGCTCTGTTATTACTAGCATGTTTTCTAACTGGCTGTTTTTACAGTTCCCATTATTTTGTTAGTATTAATTGGTTGTTATTATAATTTATTTTTTTAAAGATTGATTTACCTTATCTAAAAGTAAGTGGAGTCTTCCAACTGCTGCTTCACTCTTCAAATGGCCACAAAAGCCAGGGCTGAGTGAGGCCATAACCAGAAGCCAGGAGCTTCATCTGGGTCTGTCACATGAGTGCAGAGGCCCATGTAGATGGCCATTCCACTGCATTCCCAGGCACACCATTAGGGAGCTTGATTAGAAGTGGAGCAGCCAAGATTTCCATCTGTATTCATATGGGATGCTGCATTGCAGGCAGCAGTTTAACCTGATAACAGTGGTAGTCTTACTTTAATAAAAGTGTTCCCTTCTCCTCCAACTATTTATTCACTTTTATAACAATAGAAGCTAATAGCATTTTATTTTACTCAACAAATTAAAATGTGCTACTATTTAAATACTTGACTCCTGTATTTGACCATTGGTAGCCATTCAAGCTGGTTTCTGTATCCTTTTGAATTCTCTCCATTAATCTAATCATTTCCTTATTTATGGCATGATTAAATGTTCCAATGTCATTTCTAAATACTAGTCTCTTTCTTCAGTCTGGAAGAAATCATTGCACTATAAACCTGTTTCCTTGCAATGAAGAATCCAGAAAATAAGATGTAGGTGAAAGGATTACAGCATTTATTTTAGTCTAAATCATATTTAATCTTAATCCTATAATTCCTTCAATTCTAGAATATATAAGCATGTAGATTTAGGATGCAACATAAAACAGTGACGAGAGGTCACAGTTATATGAAGAGTGACACTGGAGCAAACACATGGGGTTTCCGGCACAGGAAAGAAGATATATGAAGCCTGGTATGGTTGCAGGCTCATGGGGATGGAGACACTGGGGCAGACAGGGTCTAAACTTACAGGGTTTGCAAATATATGAGAAAATTAAGGGGGTATGGATACAGTGCTTAGAGAAAATGCAAATCCTTAAGTGAATATGTTAGGACACTGAAATCTCAGCTACCTTCTCAAGAATTAAAGAGGAAAAATGCTGAAAGAATATTTAAATAAAGGCAGGACACAGATGCAACAGACATCAATGAAATGTTTCTAGTCACAAAAGTACTACAGAAACATGTAAGGAAAACCATATTTTAAAAGTTAAGAAAATTATTAAGCCAATAACCAATTTCAGGAAATTAACACAGGGCCATTCTTTATAGAACATACAGAACTTAGCAAGACACTAAGAGGATATTGTTAAATTCTTAGAAGTAAAAATTTTACTCCAGAGTTGAAAATCTGTTACATTTTGAAAATCAGTCTCCCAAATCACAAATATAGCATGAAACAGAAAAACTTCTACATACTTAAATAAGATGATCAAATTTTTGAAAAGCCAACCAACCAAAAGTCCCACAAGTAAAATTTTGGGCCCAAACATACGGAATATTCTAAACCTTTAAGAAAGAAAAAAAATTAAATTTCCCAAATTCTTTCCAAGTAGAAAAAAAACAGAGAATATATTTGAATTACTTTTGGGAAGTCAGTGTTTTATATATATATATAATGCCAACAACATCAGGTTATGAAATTAATGAGCTTCTGTCTCATAAACAGGTGATATCTTGAGCAAAAAATTATATGAATTCAACCATATAGAAAAATATTGTAGGTCAATAACAAGTGAAACACATTAAAAAGTAAAGGGCATTCAACACTGTCAAACAAACCTTGTAAATCATCCAGGTAGGTTGAAAATGTGAGATAATTACATGGTCATTTAGATTAAGTGTTAAAGCATTTAACAAAATTCAGTATCCAGATGGAAAAAAAAATCAACTTCTGGCAAAACTTCAAAAAAGAGAGACTTCCTGTATGAGATCAAGATAGTTTAAAATGGACCTACAGCAAACTACTTAACACAAGGTCAGTGAAAGCTTTTCCCCTGGGAACAGACCTAGCCATGCCTGCCTTCTCCCCCATCTCTCTTAACAGGGAAATCCAACAACAAAAAAGAGCAAGCACCAACCCTAAATAAACCAGGAACTCTGTCAATGTACCCAGATGACACCATTACATACAACAATACAATGTCATCCCAAACTACATACAACTGACAAGTGAGGGTATCGAGATGACTGGGTAAAATTTCATGACCGGGGCATCGCATGTGGGCGCCGGTTCCAGTCCCAGCTGCTCCACTCTGACCCAGCTCTCTGCTGTGGCCTGGGAAAGCAGTGGAGGATGGCCCAAGTCCTTGGGCCCCTGCTCCTGCGTGGGAGACCTGGAAGAAGCTCCTGGCTTCTGGCTTCAGATTGGTGCAGCTCTGACCTTTGTGGCCATCTGGAGTGTGAACCAGCAGATGGAAGACCGTTCTCTTTTTCCCTATCTCTCTCTCTCTGTAACTCTGCCTTTCAAATATAAGCCTTTTTTAAATATTATTAACAGCAAGAAACACATAGGAAATATTAAAAAGACAAAAGACAGACTAGAAAACACGTTATCTACAAGAGAAATGGACCAAGAGGATTAACCACGCAATATCTTTAAACATTGTTCAAAGAAACATCACAGAAACTTCCCAAAGGAGAAATCGTTCGGGATATGAAGAAACACAAGATCAGAAGTCGATGAGTTAGCAGTGACTCACCTTGAGCAGCTTCTGCAGCTCAGGAACTCTGCAAGTCCTGAGAGCCCTGAGGCCACAGTGACCCCGCCTGGAAATCAGGCACCCAAACCAGTCCAGCACTCCGGTTGCTTGGCAACAACCTCCCCACGCCCACTGAGCCAGCGAGCGTGCTGATTGGCTATGGTCTTTGTGACGCCCCTCATGCCCGTTGGCTTTGCAGCTGTCCAATCAGGGGCCCCCCGGTGAGGGCGGTGGAGCACTTCATCATCTCGCGAGATCCCTGTGTCCTAGTGATGTCCAGACTACAGTGGGAAGAGCGTCCCTGCGGTGGCTCGGCCTTCTCTGCTCTGAGAAGAGGAAGCCGGAGGCTTCGGGAGCGGGAAGTGGTGAGTGTGTGGGGCCAGGTTTCCCAGAAGGGGCGGTGGGCGGATGGATCCTGTCAGAACCAGCTACAGAGGGACCTGGACTTCCCCCCAGTGAGCTCTTCCATCCGCGGACCCCACCGCTGAGGGCTGGGCCGGGTCCGGACACGGGCGACAGGCCCCATACCTGCACCAGCGGCCTTGGCTCCCTCCAGAGCCTCCCTACGTCTCCGTGCACGCAGTCCGCCTCTCCCCAGGTCGTGTGGAGAAAAACAATGAAAAGAAACACGATCATTATTCCAGTCAAGTCTTTCTGATTTAGAAAATATTTTGGGGCTGGTGCTGTGGTGCAGCGGGTCAAAGCCCTGGCCTGAAGCGCTGGCATCCCATATGGGTGCCAGTTCTAGTCCCGGCTGCTCCTCTTCCAATCCAGCTCTCTGCTATGGCCTGAGATAGCAGTAGTAGATGCGCAAGTCCTTGGGCCCCTGCACCCATGTGGGAGACCCGCAGGAAGCTCTTTGCTCCTGGCTTCGGATCAGCGCAGCTCTGGCTGTTGCAGTCATCTGGGGAGTGAACCAGTGAATGGAAGACCTCTTTCTCTGTCTGTACCTTCTCTGTAACTCTTTCAAATAAATAAAATAAACATTTTAGGAGTCACTGTGTACTTATGTGTCATGTGGGATCCGTCCTTAATTTGTTGTCCAATGTGAAGTGATGCTATAACTAGTACTAAAACAGTATTTTTACACTTTGTGTGTCTGTGTGGGTGCAAACTGATGAAATCTTTACTTATCATATACTGAATCGATCTTCTGTATATAAAGATAATTGAAAATGAAAAAAAAACCTGGTGTTAAATTGGAAATTGTATACAAAATTAATCAATTTTTAAAAAATATCATGTAGGATCTCTGTCTTTAATGTGCTGTACACTGTTATTTCATGCTATAACTTGTACTCCAACAGTATTTTTTCACTTTGTGTTGCTATGTGGGGGCAAACTGTTGAAATCTTTACTTAATATATACTAAACTGATCTTCTGTGTATAAAGAGAATTGAAAATGAATCTTGATGTGAATGGAACGGGAGAGGGACCGGGAAAGGGGAGGGTTGTGGGTGGGAGGGAAGTTATGGGGAGTGGAAGCCATTGTAATCCATAAGCTGTACTTTGGAAATTTATATTTATTAAATTTATATTTATTAAATAGATCTTACTATCTTTTTTTTTAACTTTTATTTAATAAATATAAATTTCCAAAGTACAGCTTATGGATTACAATGGCTTCCACTCCCCATAACTTCCCTCCCACCCACAACCCTCCCCTTTCCCGGTCCCTCTCCCGTTCCATTCACATCAAGATTCATTTTCAATTCTCTTTATACACAGAAGATCAGTTTAGTATATATTAAGTAAAGATTTCAACAGTTTGCCCCCACATAGCAACACAAAGTGAAAAAATACTGTTGGAGTACAAGTTATAGCATGAAATAACAGTGTACAGCACATTAAAGACAGAGATCCTACATGATATTTTTTAAAAATTGATTAATTTTGTATACAATTTCCAATTTAACACCAGGTTTTTTTTTCATTTTCAATTATCTTTATATACAGAAGATCGATTCAGTATATGATAAGTAAAGATTTCATCAGTTTGCACCCACACAGACACACAAAGTGTAAAAATACTGTTTTAGTACTAGTTATAGCATCACTTCACATTGGACAACAAATTAAGGACGGATCCCACATGACACATAAGTACACAGTGACTCCTAAAATGTTTATTTTATTTATTTGAAAGAGTTACAGAGAAGGTACAGACAGAGAAAGAGGTCTTCCATTCACTGGTTCACTCCCCAGATGACTGCAACAGCCAGAGCTGCGCTGATCCGAAGCCAGGAGCAAAGAGCTTCCTGCGGGTCTCCCACATGGGTGCAGGGGCCCAAGGACTTGCGCATCTACTACTGCTATCTCAGGCCATAGCAGAGAGCTGGATTGGAAGAGGAGCAGCCGGGACTAGAACTGGCACCCATATGGGATGCCAGCGCTTCAGGCCAGGGCTTTGACCCGCTGCACCACAGCACCAGCCCCAAAATATTTTCTAAATCAGAAAGACTTGACTGGAATAATGATCGTGTTTCTTTTCATTGTTTTTCTCCACACGACCTGGGGAGAGGCGGACTGCGTGCACGGAGACGTAGGGAGGCTCTGGAGGGAGCCAAGGCCGCTGGTGCAGGTATGGGGCCTGTCGCCCGTGTCCGGACCCGGCCCAGCCCTCAGCGGTGGGGTCCGCGGATGGAAGAGCTCACTGGGGGGAAGTCCAGGTCCCTCTGTAGCTGGTTCTGACAGGATCCATCCGCCCACCGCCCCTTCTGGGAAACCTGGCCCCACACACTCACCACTTCCCGCTCCCGAAGCCTCCGGCTTCCTCTTCTCAGAGCAGAGAAGGCCGAGCCACCGCAGGGACGCTCTTCCCACTGTAGTCTGGACATCACTAGGACACAGGGATCTCGCGAGATGATGAAGTGCTCCACCGCCCTCACCGGGGGGCCCCTGATTGGACAGCTGCAAAGCCAACGGGCATGAGGGGCGTCACAAAGACCATAGCCAATCAGCACGCTCGCTGGCTCAGTGGGCGTGGGGAGGTTGTTGCCAAGCAACCGGAGTGCTGGACTGGTTTGGGTGCCTGATTTCCAGGCGGGGTCACTGTGGCCTCAGGGCTCTCAGGACTTGCAGAGTTCCTGAGCTGCAGAAGCTGCTCAAGGTGAGTCACTGCTAACTCATCGACTTCTGATCTTGTGTTTCTTCATATCCCGAACGATTTCTCCTTTGGGAAGTTTCTGTGATGTTTCTTTGAACAATGTTTAAAGATATTGCGTGGTTAATCCTCTTGGTCCATTTCTCTTGTAGATAACGTGTTTTCTAGTCTGTCTTTTGTCTTTTTAATATTTCCTATGTGTTTCTTGCTGTTAATAATATTTAAAAAAGGCTTATATTTGAAAGGCAGAGTTACAGAGAGAGAGAGATAGGGAAAAAGAGAACGGTCTTCCATCTGCTGGTTCACACTCCAGATGGCCACAAAGGTCAGAGCTGCACCAATCTGAAGCCAGAAGCCAGGAGCTTCTTCCAGGTCTCCCACGCAGGAGCAGGGGCCCAAGGACTTGGGCCATCCTCCACTGCTTTCCCAGGCCACAGCAGAGAGCTGGGTCAGAGTGGAGCAGCTGGGACTGGAACCGGCGCCCACATGCGATGCCCCGGTCATGAAATTTTACCCAGTCATCTCGATACCCTCACTTGTCAGTTGTATGTAGTTTGGGATGACATTGTATTGTTGTATGTAATGGTGTCATCTGGGTACATTGACAGAGTTCCTGGTTTATTTAGGGTTGGTGCTTGCTCTTTTTTGTTGTTGGATTTCCCTGTTAAGAGAGATGGGGGAGAAGGCAGGCATGGCTAGGTCTGTTCCCAGGGGAAAAGCTTTCACTGACCTTGTGTTAAGTAGTTTGCTGTAGGTCCATTTTAAACTATCTTGATCTCATACAGGAAGTCTCTCTTTTTTGAAGTTTTGCCAGAAGTTGATTTTTTTTTCCATCTGGATACTGAATTTTGTTAAATGCTTTAACACTTAATCTAAATGACCATGTAATTATCTCACATTTTCAACCTACCTGGATGATTTACAAGGTTTGTTTGACAGTGTTGAATGCCCTTTACTTTTTAATGTGTTTCACTTGTTATTGACCTACAATATTTTTCTATATGGTTGAATTCATATAATTTTTTGCTCAAGATATCACCTGTTTATGAGACAGAAGCTCATTAATTTCATAACCTGATGTTGTTGGCATTATATATATATATAAAACACTGACTTCCCAAAAGTAATTCAAATATATTCTCTGTTTTTTTTCTACTTGGAAAGAATTTGGGAAATTTAATTTTTTTTCTTTCTTAAAGGTTTAGAATATTCCGTATGTTTGGGCCCAAAATTTTACTTGTGGGACTTTTGGTTGGTTGGCTTTTCAAAAATTTGATCATCTTATTTAAGTATGTAGAAGTTTTTCTGTTTCATGCTATATTTGTGATTTGGGAGACTGATTTTCAAAATGTAACAGATTTTCAACTCTGGAGTAAAATTTTTACTTCTAAGAATTTAACAATATCCTCTTAGTGTCTTGCTAAGTTCTGTATGTTCTATAAAGAATGGCCCTGTGTTAATTTCCTGAAATTGGTTATTGGCTTAATAATTTTCTTAACTTTTAAAATATGGTTTTCCTTACATGTTTCTGTAGTACTTTTGTGACTAGAAACATTTCATTGATGTCTGTTGCATCTGTGTCCTGCCTTTATTTAAATATTCTTTCAGCATTTTTCCTCTTTAATTCTTGAGAAGGTAGCTGAGATTTCAGTGTCCTAACATATTCACTTAAGGATTTGCATTTTCTCTAAGCACTGTATCCATACCCCCTTAATTTTCTCATATATTTGCAAACCCTGTAAGTTTAGACCCTGTCTGCCCCAGTGTCTCCATCCCCATGAGCCTGCAACCATACCAGGCTTCATATATCTTCTTTCCTGTGCCGGAAACCCCATGTGTTTGCTCCAGTGTCACTCTTCATATAACTGTGACCTCTCGTCACTGTTTTATGTTGCATCCTAAATCTACATGCTTATATATTCTAGAATTGAAGGAATTATAGGATTAAGATTAAATATGATTTAGACTAAAATAAATGCTGTAATCCTTTCACCTACATCTTATTTTCTGGATTCTTCATTGCAAGGAAACAGGTTTATAGTGCAATGATTTCTTCCAGACTGAAGAAAGAGACTAGTATTTAGAAATGACATTGGAACATTTAATCATGCCATAAATAAGGAAATGATTAGATTAATGGAGAGAATTCAAAAGGATACAGAAACCAGCTTGAATGGCTACCAATGGTCAAATACAGGAGTCAAGTATTTAAATAGTAGCACATTTTAATTTGTTGAGTAAAATAAAATGCTATTAGCTTCTATTGTTATAAAAGTGAATAAATAGTTGGAGGAGAAGGGAACACTTTTATTAAAGTAAGACTACCACTGTTATCAGGTTAAACTGCTGCCTGCAATGCAGCATCCCATATGAATACAGATGGAAATCTTGGCTGCTCCACTTCTAATCAAGCTCCCTAATGGTGTGCCTGGGAATGCAGTGGAATGGCCATCTACATGGGCCTCTGCACTCATGTGACAGACCCAGATGAAGCTCCTGGCTTCTGGTTATGGCCTCACTCAGCCCTGGCTTTTGTGGCCATTTGAAGAGTGAAGCAGCAGTTGGAAGACTCCACTTACTTTTAGATAAGGTAAATCAATCTTTAAAAAAATAAATTATAATAACAACCAATTAATACTAACAAAATAATGGGAACTGTAAAAACAGCCAGTTAGAAAACATGCTAGTAATAACAGAGCCAGACAATAATTATCAATAAATACTAAAATGGATGGCTGAAATTTTCCTAATAATTTAATTACAGTTTCAAAGTATTTCACCACTATTTATTACAAATAGACAACTACCAATTCCACAGTAGAGAAACATGATAGGTATCACCTTAAGAAATTATGAAATTAACATCTCCAAAGAAAGAGCAAGTCAACATCATGTATCTCCTGATCCAATGTGCTGAGAAGGACACAATATCACTTATGGGGTAGTTCTGACACAAAATCACAACCTGAATGTGGTGTGGAGAATCATAAGGCAAATCCAAGTTAACTGGCTTATCCAGTTAATGAAATAAAAAGAAAGACAACAATTCTTGGTAACTAAATTCAATGTGTGATGCTAAATGGGAACAGGAGTGGTACATAGAAGAGAGTAAACTGCTGTAAAGGACATTACTGGAATGAGTGGAAAACTCAGATATAGAGTTTGGGGATAAGTAACACTATTATCAAACTGTTATAGTTTCTTAATTACTGTATTATGAATTGAGAATACTCTCATTCTTAGAAAATATTATATAGTGAACAGTTGAAGGGGAAAGTGGCAAAAACTTTGCAATTCACTTCCAAACAATAGAGATAAAACAAGTATAGTGTGTGTTTGTGTGTGATGCGCCTGTAGAGAGAACAAGCAATTTCAGGGATTAACTTGTAAATCTAGGTAATGGGTAACCAAGAACACTTGATACTATTCTTATAATTTCTTAAAGTTTCATGAAAATTTAAAAGTTACAGAAACAATGCACACTGCTAAATCATTCTCATGTTAAATTTTATGAA